>NC_056746.1:1001559246-1001631746 GCF_019279795.1 Protopterus annectens | reverse complement strand
CACACGCACACACACCTATATATATATATATATATATATATAGATATATATATATATGGTTGCAGACATACATATGTACACACATATATATATATATATATATATATATATATATATATATATATATATATATATATATATATATATATATATATATATATATATATAAATATATATATATATATATGTAAATATATATATATATATATATGTGTGTGTGTGTGTGTGTGCATAGATGTATAGAGATATACAGCTATGATAGGATAAAGCACACAGGAATGACATTTGTTCACAGGCTATGGCAATGGAAGTGAGGAACCCAGGCAAGACACATAACATACGCAACATGCCCTTCCAACCCCCTACAGCCGGACACGGGAACTATACACGCAAGCAATGTAAAGTGTCCACTGCTCCCCAGACCACAGGCAGGATACACCCGGGGGGGGGGGCACAGTAAACCCGTGGATTCTAATCATGGAACACATACTGGAGTGTCCCTTGCGGGACACCCCAAAAATTAGCCAAACCATAGGAATTCGATAGATCATCCAGTTTGTTCGCGGTGCATACAGACTCGGAATACAAGGGTGGGTAACCCAGATTACTCATGGGCTGAGACAATTGTATGAAATGGGTCCTGTGAAGTGGAGAGTGAGCAGCGTGTAGTAGTGTGTCCAGAACCCACCCGGTCCCAGAGTAAGGATGGGTGCTGTCGAGAAGGCGAGGGTGGGGGAATTATGGGCAGCTACTTATGGGTCTAGGTGTGCAGGTGTTGGCTGAGGTTGGCCAATATGGACAGCCCTAGGGATGCAAGCGAATGTGTTCATTGGGCAGAGGCATTGCCCAATGAGCAGCCACACCCACTGTGAGACCCACTAAAGCAAAGTGTAATCTATATGGCATGGAACGGAATAACCAGATGTAGACGTATATAAGTAGAGCTATGTGTCTGTATATGTACCCATAGCAAGATAGAGATATGCTTCTCCCTTGCCGTAGTACAAATGTATACATACAGAGAAAGAATACAGATGCATACCCACATATGAATCTATACATATACAGACAATAGGAATATACATGTATGCATACATATGCAGATATATCTGTATATATTAATGTAAATAGATATATATATGTTATAGAAAATATACACATGTATATACCTAGGATATGATGCAGCAGTTACGGGTAACATATGTTCAGTCAGGGCATATGTTGGTGGGAGGTCCAGTAAACAAATGTCTACCCCCCACCCCCTCAGCTAGGCTGGTGAGACATACAGACATGCAATAAAGGTAAATACACCACTGCTTTCCAGACCACCAGCAGGAAACTACCAGTGGGAGAAATCTGCAAGGTCTACACTTAAAATATAGACAGCGATGTTCCTTGTGGGATAGCAAAAATTTAGTGATTGGAGCTAAGCCCTGTAATGATTGATGCGACCAGGCTGTAGATGTACACGGAGCAGTAGATTGTGCAAGCCTGATAACACATGGGTTGACAGAAGGTACAACATGTGCCCCGACACGGGGAGAGTGGGCAGTGTGTAGGGGTGTGTTTATACCTCAGCTGCGCCCACAGTAAGGATGAGTGCTGTAGAGGAGTGGCAGGTAGGGGAACTATGGGTATGTGATTATGGGCTTAGGTGTGCAGGTGTTGGCTTACAAAGCCATATTAGGACTGCCCCGTGGATGTAAGTGTTATTCAAATGTGGGCATAGCAGATGCCCATACCTCCCAAACCTTAAGAGCACATCCACTGGATAGTCCGTAAACCATTGGGGGAACACATAAGGACCATACCATTAAACTGTCCCCGATTACCAGGGACGTCCATGATTAAGAATCAGAATGTAACTCTGTCCCAACTAAACCCTCCTAGAACTAGTGATATAAGGAGGAAAGGTGGCGGAATACACATAATGAATAATGACAACATGTAAGAGTCATAAACAGCATGTACCTCAGACAATGTGTATGAATACATATGCTCTGAGTCTGCCAATGTGTCAGGTTAATAGCACCAAACTTCTAAATGTGTCCCTGAGGTTGTTATGCAGTGTCCCTGATTCAGTGTTCATTCTTCCCCATTCGTATGAGAGGTCTGCTAGTGAGAGAAAGTGCATATTCCGCCGACTACCTTAGAAAGATGATAGAATAATAGGGTTGGGGTTACCACCTGTCCACCTTTGCGAGGGACACTCCCCTTTGGGCAGTTGTGCCCTGCAAAATAATTGTAACTATGGCAAATGTCCTGTGATTTAGGACAAAGATTTCCTATAATGTCTGTAGTAGTTGCATAAAACAATTATTTTGTATCTGAAACACCTAAATGTTATAAGAAACAGTATAAGCAGCTATAATGCTACAGAATAACCTTTTATTTAGGCAAAACAGTGAAGTACTCTCCTTTGTACTGGCTGTGGGTATGTTTTGCCCTGCAAAATCTGACGTCTCTACATAAAGGTCCTATAGGGTTGCCACCTTTTCAAATGCCCAAAGCGGGACATGTTCTGTAGAAATGTCAGATTTTCCAGGACAAAACATACCTACACATCCATGCATAGTACAGAATTTTACTTATTTGCACAAATAAAAGCTTATTCTAGTAACATTTGAATTGCTTATGCTACTTCACATAACATATAGAGGTTTCATATATAAAATAACTGTTTTATGCAACTATTAAAGAAACATAGGATATAATTTTGTGCAGTAATCTCAGGACATTTGCTATGTCTTGATTATTTTTGCAGGACACAACTGCCTAAAGAGGGACTGTCCCTCGCAAAGAGGGACAGGTGTTAACCCTAAAGTCCCACCTCGGCCAATTGAAAAGGTGGCAAACCTATAACAGGTATGCGGTAGCATGACTCGGCCAACGAATGTCGCTCCCAAAACCCAATTACTTGTCTGTATTGAAGAGTCTTGGTTCCCATGTATCAGCCAGATGGGAACAGATTGTATGAGGAACACACAAATATGATTAATTCACTGGACATGCCACCGATTCCGTACAGTCGAATGCCATGCCATCGCCTAATGGGCAGTCATTCTCGATACTGTAGTCATGTAATCCGATGTAATAGGCATCACAAGGTAATATTGTGGTCCTCGCTCCCACCCAGGGGTGTGAGTGTCAGATGCAAGCACCAATGTTGGTGCATTTGCAAGTGCGGGAGGGAGCGGGTGTAAGTCTGTTTGGCTACCAGTATGCGAGTATTGCACTGGTAAAGCAATGTAGAGGCTAACCGAGTGTAAGAAGCTGTAACCAGACGTCAGCAGTGCTTAACACCGTGCAAACCAATGCACCCCCACTCCCAACTGCTTTAATGTGCCTTACTCCCTCCATATCCAATGGCCTTGTTCTGCCCTGCAACCAAATAAACGTCCTCTGCAAGGCTCGGAACCAGGACCCTGCACACACAGCTAATGTGAATTAACAATACGCCATGGCAGATGTACAGACAACGGACAGTCCCACAAACATATCATACAGTGCAGTCATTCAACAGTATAGGAATGTATCCCATCATGTAGATGTATATGTGAGTGTTTATGTCCAGCATATAAGTACATACATATATAGAGATATATCAGGAACATACCATGTGGCAACAAAGCATTACAAACGAATGAAATGGGAAACACCAGCGACACCTGTATTATGTAGTGGTGTTGTTCTTTGTGATCTCAAGACTCCCTCAGACAGACATGTGTCAGTCATACACACAAATAGTTGTACATTGGCTGTATACATCACTCTGTGCATGTACTGTACATTAACACAACAGTACCTGTTCAATCATTATGTGTAAACAGTACTCTTGCAAGGTGCTGTGTGCAACATCATCATCATGATAAAGGTAAATGGGGTAACCATAGAGGGACCGGTAGTGTTGTGTGTACAATGGGGTCATCCTCATCACGTGTACCTGGACCATTTATGAGTAATGTGCATACTGGTATTGTGCGCCTGAGGGACAGGGGTGAGGATAACAGGAGTATGTTGTGATGCATATTACAAGGGTTACATGTGTCCAGTGGGCACGTGTGTGAAATGGACAGCTATGTATAGGGCAGATGTTGTCCTAGGAACTGAATGGCCTTATGTTTCTGTAGGTGAGGGTCGGATGTAGGGGAAGGAGTGTAGGTATGGCCATGGAGGATAGTTAGGGTAGGATCACAGACATGACAGCATACAGGGTTGGTATATGACACATGTGGGGGGATACACCCTGGATGGGGAACAGTGGGATGGATGTCCCCAGCCATTGGCAGCCGCCACTGCACCTAAAGAGCTGCAAAGGAGGCAGTGCTGGGAGCTGGCCAGGAGGGGCATCATCACCCTGTAAATGTGACTCCACCCTTGAGCTTGCATATCTGGCTTTGGAACCCCTTAGTGAGCCCCCAACGCAACACGTCCGGGACCGCATGACAGCAGACATGTACCTGTCTGATCCTGCTCCCAGGGGGGACATGCTCCATCCTCATTGGTGGTACCACCAGAAGGTGTGCAGAGCCAACAGAGGCTGATGTCCAAGGCTGGGCCCCAGATGTGCCAGTGCCCGGTGCCATGATCAGCTGAAGTGGGACAGGAGGTTCTGCCGGGATCTCCCAACTCATTCAGCCTATGGTGTTTCAGTTTAAACCCACATATGGCTTAGTGATAGGCACCAGCATACAGGATTACCTACAACAGTATGCATAGATATCACCATCAACCCAACACAACAGATGGTATACATTTGCAGAGGGAGCACAACATATGCATATATACTGCATGCCATGTGTACAATGTGTAGTAGACGTGTGACCGCAGCTATGAACAGTTGCCCATTATTGGCTTGTCACTGGGAACCCCAGGCAGTGTCTGTCATACCACTGTTTCATGTGACACATGTCCGGTCAGGGATGCGATGGCAGTAACACATCCCTATCATCATGTACTGTCTGCAATCCTCACACTATGCTTCTGCTGTGCACAGATGTGTGTTCAGTGTGTAACACAGGAAACAAATGGTTGCACACACTGACCAGTTCACAGATGGCACTACAGATGGGGGTCCCTCATGAACAGAGTACTGTCATGTCTGTATTAAAACATGCAGAATAGCCATAACACACACATGTTAAACAGGCAGTAGTCTCAATGCAGCATAGCTACACTTACATGCTGTAGTCATGTGTGGCACATCACCCTCCTGTCTTTAGGCTATTTCCCACTGTGTATAGTGTTTGAGGTACATCCAGATATCATCTGTGATGCCGTGTCAGGACACCACATCCAGGTACCACTCACAGTGACTGTCATGGCCAAATACCAACATGTTTTCCCTAGATAGTGTACTGTGTTTATCATGTGAATGGCTATGGGAACACCATCACAGCTGTTCCACATGCAATCAGCTAGAGGAGGACTGCAATAGGTGCAGAGGCCATCACCTGACCATGTCCATCACTTACAATACACATGCTGCTGCTGAGCAGGTGTACTCCTTCACATCCACCAGAGAGTGTGTGGATGGGACAGGCAAAGTACACCAGGGAAGGGCTTGGAGACTTAACCCTAAGCACCGTCTGCAACACGTCTAACAGTACAGGGGTCAAAACCCTGACTGACTAGTCATTACTATTACATGTGCATGATGTTACTACATGTGCCACAAAGGCAACATGTTGCTGTGCTGTAAGAACATATATGTGTGTAGGTGAGTGACATCTGCAACAGAGATATAGTAGACATACATAGGTGTGGCACACATGGCTGTCCACGTGAACAGATGCCATTGCCACCACAACCACACTCTCTAATGAACATGCATTGACACTCTTTGCCAGGGCCACAAATACACAACCTAACTACGTAGTTTGCCACACTGCAGTAATGCACAGGACTACATGCGCCACAGGGGATATCTGGAGGTTTTATGGGCTAGTGAAAGTGTCTGACATCTGTTGGTATGCCGACGAGGGTTATACTGGGAGTGACTGTGGTTGGGAGCATCATAACCCACATGCAGACACAAGGTGCCAGTACTGACATGCATGTATGCATTGCATCATGGGTGTGTAGTGGTTGGCTGTGCAAGATGGCTGTACAAGGCTGGGTGAGGGGTAATCCTTGGCATTGCATCACCTGACAATGGAGTGCAGTGCAGGGGTGTAGTGTCTGCAATGTCCCACACAGATGGGTACTGCATGATCTGCCCTAGCATCCTGGTTACCAATGTGTATGGTCATAGCTTTGCAATGCATGCCATGTCTGTGTTTGAAAGTCCTTCACGTGGACATTGCCTGGATGTGCATGTCCCACAATACTGTACAGTGACATGTACAGGTGTACCTGGTTTGGCAGGCACATGTTGTGTACACAGCCTGTTATCTCCCGATATGCCAATACTGGCCTGGTGTGGCAAAACCTGCTTATAGTGAGCAGGTCGACCCTGCACCTGCATTGATAGTATGATACAAGTATTCCCTGGTGTCAGTGGCAGTGGTCCATACAGGGCACATGTGTACAGCATTGTATGGCCTCTGTGGATCAGATTTGATGGCATCACATATGTTGCAGGGATCCAGTGTGGAACATAGTGAAGGCACAATGTCCGCATATATGTGCCTATTGCACCGCTGTACAGGGTGCCATGTCCTCTGCAGGCCACTGCATTCACACCATACCTACTATCTGTCATCAATGTGCATGGTACTAGCAACATAGCGGGATATCCTAGGCAAGTTTGTTTGTGCATGGCACATGGGTGCGTGACATATACTGGGTACTAGTAGGGTTGCATACTTTGTTCACCAGGCCTTTTGCCAGATGTAGGGGTATGGCTTGCCAACACAGACCCATAGCTGACTGACAGCTGTACTCCTCGTGAGGTGGCCAATGTGTCATAAGACAGACACCATATAGGAAAACTACAAAATCCGCTCCACAACATGTCCAATGGTAAGACACTTACAGCCACCTCTACACAGGCTCTGACAGACAAACACACACTTGCCATGTCCTGTATACGAACCCCTACATACCATATCACACTGCAGCAATACGCTTTTAGGGCACACCCTACGGTGAATACTGAATTGCAGCATGCCTACAGGTGTATACCTAGGTGGGTGACAACAGCAGGAATGACAAAGGTGGTCATGTGATTTGTATAGAGAGTGCATACTCTACAAAGCACTGTACTTGTCTCATGCAGGCAGACACAGACACACACACACACACACACACACACACACACACACACACACACACACACACACACACACACACACACAAACACACACACTTGCCATGTCTGGGATTAGAACACCGACCTAAGTACTTTAGCACACTACAGCATTACGCAGTTACAGAATGCACTACCCAGAATACTGGGTTACAGTACTCCCAGAGGTGTATTTCTAGGTGGATGACATCATCAGCCTTGACAAAGGTGGGTATAGGAATGGTATGGAGTGTGAACAGTCTTAAAGCATAATTCAGTCCTCAGGCAGACGGGGACAAACACACACACTTGGCAAGTCTGGGATTAGAACACCAACCTAACTACTTTATTACGCTACAGCATTACACAGTTACAGAACGCGCTACAGAGATTACTGGGACACAGCACTCCCAGTGGTGTATTTGTAGGCAGGTGACATCATCAGCCTTGCCATATGTGGGTATAGGAATTTGTATGGAGTGTTAGCAGTCTAAAAGCATTATTCAGTCCTCAGGCAGATGGGACAAACACTAACACACACACACACACACACACACACACACACACACACACACACAAACACACACGCTTGGCACATCTGGGATTATTACACCAACCTAACTACTTTATTACACGACAGCATTGCGTAGTTAAAGAACGCACTACCGAGATTACTGGGACACAGCACTCCCAGAGGTGTATTTGGAGGTGGGTGACATCATCAGCCTTGCCAAAGGTGGGTATAGGGATTGTATGGAGTGTGAGCAGTCTAAAAGCATTTTTCAGTCCTCAGGCAGACGGGAACAAACACACACACACACTTAGCAAGTCTGGGATTAGAACACTGACCTAATTACTTTATCACACTACAGTATTACGCAGTTACAGAACCTGCTACTGAGATTACTGGGACACAGCACTCCCAGAAGTGTATTTGTAGGTGGGTGACATCATCAGCCTTGCCAAAGGTAGGTATAGGGATTGTATGGAGTGTGAGCAAGTCTAAAAGCATTTTTCAGTCCTCAGGCAGACGGGAACAAACACGCACACACTTGGCAAGTCTGGGATTAGAACACCAACCTAATTATTTTATTACACTACAGCATTACGCAGTTACAGAATGCGCTACTGAGATTACTGGGACACAGCATTCCCAGAGGTGTATTTGTAGGTGGGTGACATCATCAGCCTTGCCAAAGGTGGGTATAAGAATTGTATGGAGTGTGAACAGTCTAAAAGCATTATTCAGTCCTCAGGCAGATGGGGACAAACACACACACACACACACACACACACACACACACACACACACACACACACACACTTGGCAAGTCTGGGATTAGAACACTGACCTAATTACTTTATTACACTACAGTATTACACAGTTACAGAATGTGCTACTGAGATTACTGGGACACAGCACTCCCAGAAGTGTATTTGTAGGTGGGTGACATCATCAGCCTTGCCAAAGGTAGGTATAGGAATTGTATGGAGTGTGAGCAGTCTAAAAACATTGTTCAGTCCACAGGCAGACGGACACACACACACACACACACACACACACACACACACACACACACACACACACACACACACACACACACACACACACACACACACACACACACACCAGTGGTGGGAACAGAACACCTGCCTATCTACAGATCACTATTACAATACTACATAGTTACAAGTCGCGCCACACAGACTACACATTTCAAGGCTGTCATTATGACCTTCTAGGAATGCAGACATCAACAGGGATGCTGGCAGTTAAGATGTACATACCTGTGAACCTGTGTGTTTAAAGTAGGAATCCATCCTGACCAGGAGTATGCCCATCTGTGGAATGGATGACTACTATCACTATACAGGATTACAATGGCCATGCCCATACACAGAGGCACATAACGACACAAGGTGTCACTGGGCATGCTCACACACTTAGTAGCACAGGGCTGTTTGGAATGCACTATGTGTCCATCTACATAAGGTTATACTGAGCATGCTCATACACTTAGTAGCACAGGGATGTCTGGGATGCACTCTGATTCTAAACATGGAAGGCCACAGTGGCCATGCTATTACAGTTAGATGTAATGAACACATTGTAATGGACTCTGGTGTTAGCAGTTATCAGTGTATCATATATCTTATACACAAAGTCTGCTGCTGTCCGTCACCTTAGATGTACCATCCTATACCAAGCACAATACAACCACTCACAGTGATGTCTTGCTAGGAGTGGCAACTGCTTGACCAACACAATGAGCCTTGCTAGGAGTGGCAACTGCTTGACCAACACAATGAGCCAATGTCCTGCTGTAAGTATGACATTTGTCATTCTGGGATGACATGACTGACAGTAGACAGGCCTTTGACAGATATCACATGCATCTATGATTCAAGGGAGTGGAGATAATACCCAAGTCGCATTCGTCCATATAGTGCCATTCCAAGGCAAATGTCCTAAACACAGGATAACACCGTGACACCTAGAGGACAACTGCATTGTATGCTTATGCTAACCAGTGCTAGATGTGTATCATCCATAATCACAGCTGCTCACTGTAGATCCAACAGTGGGGAGTAGTAACATCTGTGCAGTGAGGAACACATGGCTGAAGGCTCTGTAGTGCACAATAGCACTACCACCATATACCTCAGAATCAGACATGTGGGCCATAACACAGGTATGGACAGCTCCAGGTAGTGGTGTCCCCACATACATAGAGGCCACTCATATGTACTAACCCGTACTCCCATGAAAGGCATCACAGATGAGTCAGGTGCAAGACACAGTGTCAAATACTGCATTCTAGGATGTAAACCTCAGACACTACCATGTCCTCGGACCACCAACACACATCCATACATGTTGTAGGACATATAAGAGTACACCACCATGTGACTCTTGACCAGTGGACTTACCAAGCTCTACATCAACTGTAGAGAGTACCCATGTACTGACACAGTTGCATCATGTGTTATGCAATGCAATGATACCACTGTCTTTAACCAGGTCAGCTGTACACATACCAGGGGCCCTCAATTATTTACAGCATTAGCAGATGACTGGTGCTGTACACCAGTAAACACCCTCATGTTTGGATATGACATACATGTACCTGCCCTGGATATGTACGTGCCACACACACACAACATACATGTAAATAGCATAGCTGTTGTTGTCCTTTGTGCAGACAGTTGGCTACAGCCATTACACACATGCACATGGAATAGCTGTTGTTGTCCTTTGTGCAGACAGGTGGCTACAGCCATTACACACATGCACATGGAATGTAGGCCCATGGCTGCTGAATGCTAACAATACATATGGTGTGATATCACTGTTGACAGAGGTAACATTCCTTCTGTATCGGTCACCCATTACACCTATCATATCATACAACAGTCCATGTGTCATGTATGTCGTTACACATGTCCACCAATTGCAATGCCTACAAACATGCCCAAATTACAGGATTGTAGGACCTACACACATGTACATGTAGTGGTGTGCATTCAGATACCATGCGTGTGCAGTTGCTGATGTAGGCAGGTGATGTGTATCTTAGTACATTATGCAGTTGCAATGCAGCCTCAACATAGCCAACTGTATATGGTGATATGCTGAATGTACGGAAAGATGTACCTCAGGTATGGACAGATATGTGGAAATAACTAAGTGGTGGGGCATCTTTGCAGATGGATGTTTGCTGAGGACAGCTCACAGGTGTGTCACAACTGGTCCTATAATAACCTGTGTAACCAGTAAGCAATGGTTTAGTTAATTGAAGGGCATAACACACAACATAGACAGAGGTCGGGGTGACACCGAAGGTAAATCACTTGGCACCTGTAACAGTTAAGACCTCTTAGGATAGCAAGCGTAGATCCCCTGGACTCGAGCCGTGAATCAGAAGCAAACTCGCCTGTTGCTTTTTGTCACACAACTTTATTCGATAACTGCCAGCACCACAAAGTACATCTAGTAAGAATGGTTGAGCGCTTTCATCTGCATTTACCAGATTTCTTCAGAACCATTTACCTTAACATGTCACTTCCTTTATATACACAAATTTTTGGCGCCAAAAAGTTAATTACATAATTGGTTAAAAACAAAATTGTTAATTAAAACAAAATCACTCAATTGACATTTGTTGTGAATTAATTAAATGCAATAAAAAGTCACAGAAATATGTATATTAACCACTGTCATAAAATGTACTATATACTAGTACTAAAGTGCTTTTATACAGTGCATGATACATTTCATTATTGGGTCCCTTATACTATCTACCCTATGCTAAAATTTTAAATTTATAAATTCATAATAAATATATATAAATAAGTAAAAATGTTATATTGTGTGTTAATGTATAAAATATATATAAAATGTACTCGGCTGATGAAATTTCCTTACTCTAATGCCAAAAAAGGCTTGATACTTATATTGGAAATTGGAAAATATATTTAGCTTGGTTAGAAAGCAAGTGGCAGATATGTTTAGATGCCACATCCCCCCCGGGTATAAATGACTATATAAGTATCAAGCCTTTTTTGGCGTTAGAGTAAGGAAATTTCATCAGCCGAGTACATTTTATATATATTTTATACATTAACACACAATATAACATTTTTACTTATTTATATATATTTATTATGAATTTATAAATTTAAAATTTTAGCATAGGGTAGATAGTATAAGGGACCCAATAATGAAATGTATCATGCACTGTATAAAAGCACTTTAGTACTAGTATATAGTACATTTTATGACAGTGGTTAATATACATATTTTGTGACTTTTTATTGCATTTTAATTAATTCACAACAAATGTCAATTTAGTGATTTTGTTTTTAACAATTTTGTTTTAACCAATTATGTAATTAACTTTTTGGCGCCAAAACTTTGTGTATATAAAGGAAGTGACATGTTAAGGTAAATGGTTCTGAAGAAATCTGGTAAATGCAGATGAAAGCGCTCAACCATTCTTACTAGATGTACTTTGTGGTGCAGGCAGTTATCGAATAAAGTTGTGTGACAAAAAGCAACAGAAGCGTTTGATTCACGGCTCGAGTCCAGGGGATCTACGCTTGCTATCCTAAGAGTTATTGTTTGTTTTGTTCTACTTTGGTTAACAGTTAAGACCTCCCATGTGCATATATCAGCACTGTTGCCAAAGGAAGCATCAGTACACTTTGTAGCGCATGCAATACTGCTGTAAGTCTGTCATACATATCATGAGCTAGGCAGGTGTTTGATTCACAGTACTGGCATGTGTGGTTGCGTGTGTGTCCATATATGTCACGTATGGTGGAGAATACATCTCAATTGTTACTCACTCTCCTGTACACTAGTGTAGACATCTGTACAAACTACAATGTAGAAAGCAGGACATAGGCAGGGGCGTGTATCTCACACATGTGAGGTATCTGTATGTGCATGACATAGGTGTATTCAGTAGTGAATGCCACAGTGTGTGTGTGTGTGTGTGTGTGTGTGTGTGTGTGTGTGTGTGTGTGTGTGTGTGTGCGTGTGTGCGTGTGTGTGTGTGTGTATGTGTGTGTGTGTGTATGGCTGTCTGGTCCCTGGAGTGAGGATGTATGTTACCATACTGAACTGATAAGACCCCTCCCCCCATCCAGGCGATGCAATCTACTATCCGTGTTGATGTCCCCGATCTTAGGCCATACTGCCTACCTGTACATGTGTATTCTCTGTGGCGCGTCATGTAGGTGCACAGTACTGTAATGATGTTTTGCACATAGGCAGGGGTCCTCACCTCAACAGTAGCAACTGTGTGTGTTGTGTGTGTTACTGTGTCGGTGAATCTGTGAGTGTGTTGGTGTGACTGTGTCACTGAATACATGTGTGTCAGTACCTGAGTGTGTGGATACAGTTGTGTGTTGGCATCCTGTCATGAGAACTTGTATTACTGCTTCCCAATGAGGCATTACACTTTCCATTGGCTTTTACCCTTGTAATCAGCTAGACCGCTCTCTTACCTCACCACTCCATGTAACTGTACCTGTGATGTCACAGAGTATGGATGTCACATATTTTATTTATTTATTTTACATTTGTTTACCGGGCTAGTCCAACTGGATATAAATCCGTTTTCAGCAGAGGCCCGGGGAGAAAAGCTCCACAATGGTTAATACAGAAATTAATTTACATAGTGAAAATACAATTTTGTAAAAGCTACATCTGTAGCCACAGTAGCTTAATACACAGCAATCATGCTCTTGGATCAGTAGACGTGTTTGGAACGTGGGACATTCTCACTGTGATGTGGCAGCTACAAGGTGCATGCTGGTATATTCATACATACCTGTGAGTAGTCCACATTGACATATGGGTCACTAACAGCAAACACTGACTTCCACCGACACGTGCAGTTAGACCTGAAGGAGGAAAGCAGATCATGACCAACATGCAGTTACTGTTGTTACACAAGACACATACTGTTAACAGTGCAAAATGCATTGTACACCTGTAGTACATGGTATGTCTGCTGCCTGTCAACAGTACTCAACAATTGTAAACTACACTTATCTTCCTAGTCTGTTCACCCTGTGCATCAGACCATATGAGCATGTCCCTACACTGAAGGTGTGGATTTCAGGGATGAGGCACAGGCATCATCATATGCACAGGGTGATAATGTTTGCCAAAGGCCTAGGCTGCACCATTGGATGACATCATGTGTGTGGATTAGGGCCTTTGATATAATTGGGCGTGTGTGGATGTTATGCGTGTGTGTGTTGTGGTGCCCTACATATGTTTCCGGTGTGTGCGTGTATGTATGCACACAGTTCTGGCATGTGTCTGGCCTACACAGGGGAATTATTGACAGCTGCGGACTGTACAGGCCAGGTTTCACAGTTCACGGTGTCCGGCCATGGCCATGTGACCTGTGCCTGCCAGGGGTTGTAAGGGCACTACCAGGCAGAGGTGCAGATTGGGTACTATCTGTTGACACTTGTCCACTGGAACCGTGTCCCTGTTGGGACCATCCAGGGCCATGTGCACGTGACCTGCTTTGTTGTGGTGTGGACAGCACAGCACCAGCTGCACTGCTGCTGCTACCGCCACTATGGGAGTGGACATGTGAGGTAGCTCATTTACGTAGACCCAAAACAGGTGATGTAGCAGGCCTACATCCATGTGCCTGATGCCTCACTCCTACCAGATGTTCCAACACAGACAGCTCATGCCCGCAGATTGTCATGCCATGGTCAAAGAGTCCAGCCATGTCACCCAATCATCTATCCAAAGCTTCAGCATTGCCTGGATGTTGTTGTTTAAAGAATGGACAACAACCCTCTGAAGCCTCTGATCTTCTCTGTTGTACCATTCAGCATGTGCCTCTGCCTCCATTACAGCCTGAAACATGCGAATGGTGACACCAGCTGCTGCGCTCTGTCTTGCAGGGGCATGTTGGCCAGAGGTCCTCCTACGAGCAGCACTGGCCATGTGCCTGTGTGGGGCATCACCAGTCAGTTGGCTAACACCATGGTATGCAGAAACACCTTCCATAGTCCCCACACTTTCCTGTTCCAAGCTACCACACACCGACTGTCCTTCCTTTATATCCATTGTTGATGGGGTATGTGTAGGCATGAGATCTGTGTGTGGGGATGAGGGGGATATAGGTGAAATGGCAACCAATGGCACAGATTCAGTCCCTGAGAACCCTGCCTGTGCATTAATCATATGTTCATCATCACTGCTAGAGTCTGTGGGGACACTAACATCAGATGGATCGCAGGAGGGCAATGCACCTACATCACCTGTAAGGGGCAGACATGAACTGTACATTACAATCTATACAACACACACACACACACACACACACACACACACACACACACACACACACACACACACACACTATGGCACCCAACATGCATGTGATATGACAGAAGGCATGCAACATGCATGTGATACGGCAGACGGCATGCAGCGCAGACAATAATAGTGGTAGTTATCATACAGCCCTGGGTTGCACACAACAGCATGCGTGTGTCATAGCAGAAGGCATGCAAATTACACAATCATAGTAGTAGTTAGCATACATCCCTGTGTTACATCACGTAGACCAGCACAGGCTAACAGTACACCTGCCTGATGTGAGGCATATGACCTTGACAATCACATATAGTATGACGTGATCTGCTGACTTGTGCAATGACATGCATCCATGTTTAACACAATGGTGTCCTGTCAAATATACAGTGGGGTAATGCTGTCCCAATGCAGTGCTGTCTGTCCGCCCTACAGATATACTGCACATTTAGCTGATGTGCATGGCCATTGCAGGGAATTATGAGGCGTCTCTATTGCTATACAGTGTGAGTTACAGACACAGTTCATAGCCATGACTGTGTTCAGATACAATACATATATTCTGTGGAATGTGACCCACGTCACTGATGTGTATACACACTAATCCATGATGTGGAATGTGTGACAAAGGTCACTGAAGTGTATACGGATGACACCCCTGCACATCTGCAACCATATTGCTGCTGCCTGGCAACTATGGCCAGACATGGCAAACTCGTCGGTACACCATGTCCAACATGACATCTGTGTACCACACAAACACACACACACATGCACACACATGCACACATGCACACACACACACACACACACACACACACACACACACACACACACACGGGGAGCAAGGATGACATTGATGTTTGACACCAGCAATGTGAATGTACTGTATCTGTGGGATGATGTGGATACTGCACAGGTGACTGTTGTCATGTCGTGACACACTCAAGATGTTCAACATATCTTATGTGGTGGATTGATGTCACGCCTACACAAGATATGCACAGGCCCATAGGATGTCTAGTGTTCCACATCTGCAATATAACCATTACACAAAGGCCATAGTTGGACCATGTGTAGTCAATGTACGACAGAGTGTACACACAAGCAAATTACGTCTACTGTGTGTGTTGCTTCATGTCTCTGGCCATCCTCCATAGCCATGTGTGTACATGTGTTGGCCAAATTATTGTGACGGGTGTCTATTTCACATGTCTGTGTTGTCCCATATGACATACACCCATAGATGTCATATGCTCCACTGACGACAGGGTTATGCAGAAAAAGGGTGGTATGTTTGGTATGTGGGATATTTTTTTCAGGATAGTTAGGCAGTGTTGTAGCCAGGGCACTAGATGTCATGGACATGTCAAGATAGCACATCACATTGTGTGACATTCATAGTAGGGCTATGATCCACACCAGTGAATCCTGTGGGCTGGCCATACTCCAGCTCACTGTGTAGTACTGTTTGTATTCCCCACATCTGTAGTTCTGATCTATAGTACATGTACCTACAGTGAACAGCACCTCCACAATTGTATGCACAGCTGTCCACACATCTGGCAATGACAGTTTGTGAGGTTTCATGTTGGTGTTTCACATAGTTTGCAAGTGTTGCACATGGGTAGCCATTGTGATGCATTGCGGGTCCGACCTGTATATTGTGACAGGACCATACATTATGTGTACATGTGGTAAATGGCCACATGGCAGATAGATCTGTGCATTAAGATGCCTGATAAATAATTTAAAGTCTCGCCTGCAATGGGCTGCTGTCTCAGCGAACACCAGAGATACCTAAATAGGAGTAACACAGCAGTATGAGCATTATCCATGCCTGTATGATAGCTACAGGGTGCAGTGTGCATGTTAACACATACACCAGTACAATAGACTATACTATGGTGTATGCACATGTGTGCATACACAGAGTAGCATACTACAGTATGCGGCATGTTTGTATACATGCTTTGCATATGATGTTACATTACATATTGTACAGTGACACATGCAACTGTATGGAATATAGTTGTTATAGGTGCAGTAGTGACTTACCAGGCAACTCCAGGCTTGATGGTTGAGAGACACCCACCTCCACAATATTGGCTAAGGCTTGTGGATGTTGTTCTGCAGGTGTCCCCAGGTTGGCCAGTAGCTCCTCGGTACATGTGAGTGGGGGCTGGATTGGTGGCCCACCACCTGTTGCACCTTGTTCCCTGGTGATTGCATTCGCATGCTGTTTCACCTGTCTAATGAGGTCTGCACAGTGTCTACGCACCTGCTGGTATGTGCAGTTGTGGCCACCCACATCATTAATCCTCCTGCGAAGTTCCATCCACAGGGCATCCCGCTGCTGTGCATCCTGTGGCACATGGCTGAACAGGATATCATGATTGTCATGTAGGTATGGGATGAGAGCCTCATCCTTCAAGCAGGTATAATGGGGTAGCCTTGCACGTGGCATACCTGGAAGACATAATGATGGAGGCAGGTCACAGTAACTCACAGAGACATACAGAGCTACAGCTGAACATACATGTGTATTGCATGTATTACGATTAAATAGTTGTCTTTGCAAATCTACATGACACTGACATGTTTGTGTCACACACATGTAACACTCAATGGTGAGTGGATATTATCACCATATATGTGTGTGTGTCACCTGATTACATTGCTCATACTCCATGTGGATGCTGTCTTGATGTGGGCATGTCTGTTTGCCTGTACTGGTGTTCCTACCTATCAGCACATGGCTGGATGTGTCCACATTGATGCTGTGTATATGTCACATATAAAGACTTACACTGCCTTAATGGACATGACCTGTGACCCTGCAGAGTTGCTCATGGAAGGTTTTACATGTAAGTGTTTTGCCATATACATCTACATGGCACCATACAACAATTCAACATCCTGCCATGTATCACTTGTGTTGCACATGTGATACACATGGGACACTGGCTAGCCAGATGGTATTTACAGGGATGGATATGAACTATAGCATGTACAATCAAAGTCAACTAGTAGGCTATATGCCCTGGGCCATGTATGAATCTAGGATGAAAGGTTACCGAGCTGTAGCTGACAGGCGGGTCTCTGGGGCCAGGTGGAGCAGTGCCACATAACTGATCCACAGGGTTAATGATACATTTACCATGCGGTCATCACACCATGTCTGAGAGGGGGGCGATGTACAGCTTTTCTGGACAGGAATGCATAGTATAGCAGGACTATGTAAAGTGTATGGGACAAGGATCTGTCCAGCATGTGGTGATCCTAGTACTAGGAAGGTGGATGTCCATGAAGTATTTGTTTGAGATCAGGATGTGTACATGTAGCATGTCCAACATCACTGGGTTGGACATGGATTTATTCAAGGTAGGCATCATGCTACATAGTGGAGGTGGGTAATGGGAAGGCTGGTGTAGGCCATCTGAACATGGCCAATACCCCTTAAAGGAAATATGTGATCTGATATGGGTCACTTGAGTGTTGTGTATGGCTGGACAATGATCTCTATATTCATAGATGGCACCCTGTCATGATTAGGGTTGCCACATATGACTACCTGACAGGTGTGGTGATGTAACTATCACAGGAAAGACAACTGCCCAGCTGCATCCCTTACACACAGTGTCCATTATGTTGACCGCTGCCTAGGTGGTAGTTCATGGGTACAGGGTTATTAACATAGGGGTGACAATGCAATGTGTAGCTGACAGATTGTGGCCATATGTCACACACCTCACCCACAAAGACCCTTCTATATGTTGTCCACAACACTCTGAGTCAGCTATTGCTTTTAGGTCATAGTCATTCGCATACTTCAGTAGGCAGATGTCTTCTGTTAGTCTGTGTGGTATGGACTACAATGAGGGGGAGTACAATGAATTAACCCTGTCTTACTGTAGTTCACACTGGTGTGATGTGCATGTATTATTCAGACACCTTCTGTAGTGTTGGTTCTGCCAGCAGTCCCATTGCAAAACACTCCTGTGACATAGGAAAGTACATCTAGTATACTGAGTGTAGGTGGAACACAGTATGGGTGATAATGTCCTATGACCTGGCAAGGTTATGATATGCAGTGTGAAATCAACCTTACCGTCATCTACATCTGTACTGCTGACATCAAATAATTTGATCAAGGTTCATGGCCTTTCAGACCAGACTCAGCAGGGTAGTAGTGCAGTACTTACCATTATCAGTAGTGTCTCCCCCTTTGTGGGCTGTGATACCTGTTGGCGTGCACCATTCAGTGTGTACACAGCCTGACATGGAGCTATGTTTTACATGATGTCTATGTGGAGAGCAACTTGTTTTGCCATGTGTGTATGATACAACCTGGGATGTGGACAGGTCCCATGCAGTCTGAGTGCAGCTTGTACCTGCGTAGTTATGGGTACAAGGGCTCTGTAGTGTATATGGATATATGATTGTGTACCTGTTGGGGAGGGAAAGTGTGTTTATGTTATCCAAGACCCTTTCTGGATTGCTTATTTATGCTCAGCACTTGTTCAGAACTTGTAAGCACTATGTAAGCTACTAATTACTATAGCACTCAATCTTCCTCATTACCTAGAGGTAAACAGGTTTTGTACATACTTTTCTCACTTGCTTAGAGTAAAATAGCTCTTGTACTCACTTTCCTCAGTTATCTAGAGGAAATTAGTTTTATATTCAGGCATGTCCAAGGGTCAGCTGCCAGTGTTCTCTCCTGTCTATCTGATGAATCTGGACATCTTGAGGCAATGTAGACATTGCCTCATGTACACAGACAACCCTCTCCACATACCACCCAACACTGCAACCTGTGAGAGATGCACTTATCTAGCCAAACTGGATGTAAAGCTCTCTTCAACCAAGACTGACCCGGACAGTCATGTGGAGAAGGTAAACATCCGCACCACACCACACTCATCACATAGTGTCACTGAATTTATACCACAATAATCCACACATAGTAACACAAAAACATTCGCGGAGGCTCTCAATAGTAATCTGTCTAAGCAACAGAGACCTCCAAAGCAGAAACACAAGCAGCCTCCATCCCCCAACACAACCTCAATGGCACATAACCCCCAGAGTCAGAGTGCCACTCAACCACAGCCAATAAGGCAAATCAACGTACCCAACACACTAGTCATAGGTGACTCTATAGTCAGGCACACTGATGTCCCACTCATCAGGCTAAACAAGGAGAAGGTTACTGTCAGCTGCATGTTGGGTAACAGGATCCACCACATAACCCACACACTCAAGTCACTCCACAACAAGTACAAATATGACTCTGTCATTGTCCATATTGGTGTGAAAGACCTGAGACGTACATCCCTGGACTACCTGAAAAGAGACATGGAAGAGCTCCCTGAACTTGTAGGCCAGGCAGGTATGACTCTAGCCCTGAGTAGCATTCTGCCATTGCCCAGAATGATACCGCAGTACAAGGACAAAATGATTGACTTCAACAATTAGCTAAGTTTCTGGTGTCATTCTAAGGGGATCCAGTATCTGTCTGCTTGGGATGACATGGTCGACAGACCACAATGCTTTGCCACAGATGGCCTCACCTGTCACCCCTGGGATTCTGGATACTGGCTAATGCTCTTGCTGCCCCTATAGTGCCTTCTTTAGGCAAGGTTCACATAACATATTCGTCACCATAACAGGAACAGGCAAGCACAAACTGAGGGTAATGCTACTCAATGCTGGAAGTCTAAATCTCAAAATGCACTCACTCGAGGCACTCCTTGTAATGGAGAGCATCGATATCTGTGCAGTGACTGAGACCTGGTTCAAGGCTCCAGAGAGCACCCCTGCACTACCAGGCTAGAAATCATAGCACACTTTTCGGCAATGTAACCTGGACCGGAACACCCAAGGCAGAGGTGTGACCATATTCATTAAGGATATCCACCCCTCCAGGCTAGTGGCTTAGCACAATGCATCTGAGGTTATCCAAGTGCAACTACCTCTGGGCTAAACTGCAATCCAAATTGTAGCTTGCTACAGAGCTCCCACCATGCCCCAATATTCACACTCCTCTTTTCTTGATGTACTGGAAATTATAAGGGTTCAACCAAACACCCTACTAATGGGCGACTTCACCTACTCCACCATTAAGTGGGAAAACTACTTGTGTACCAACTCATTAGCTCAACGGTTTCTGGAATTCATAAACACCAATGCCCTGGATCAACTTATCCACACACCCACTAGGGGCAACAATATCCTAGACCTAGACATTACCAACATGAGTGACCGGTGTTCCACACCTGAAGTCAACTCCTCGTTGGTCTGATCCGGCCATAAGCTAAACATCCTTGACATCCACATCCCGCCACCACCCCCCATTAAGGGAACCACAATATAATATGTCTACAAAGCCAACTTCATGCTTCTTAAGACAGACATGGTGAACTTCATGAGACCCATGCAGATGGACAATACAGTTACAACTGCTGAATCCTACACAAATGCACTTTATAAGCACTTACACGACTGCATGGATCGTGCTATCCCAAACAGAACCAAGACGCTATACTCCTAATTAAGGAAGCCAATCTGGTGGTCCCCTGCCATAAACAAACTATACAACAGAAGGAAGACACTGTTGCAAAAGAGAGTACAATCCCATGTGTGGAGGAGCTCCCTGGTCAGCCTCAGTAAGAAGCTGAGATCCCTTATAAGATCCTCCAGAGCTAGCTACAGAAACAAAACCGCCACTAATTCCAGTGACAACCACAAAGCATTCTATAGCTATGTAAAATATCTCAATGTCAACACCCAGATCTGCTCTGAGTTACAGCACATAGGCATGAACATTACAGAACCAACTGATATTGCCAACATCCTGGCAAATGGGATCAGTGCTACCTTTCCCCCCTCTCACCCCCTAAAGGACCCATATCTATACAGGAAAAATGCAGAGTCCCTGTAATCACAACTATGCAGGTAAAAGCTGCACACTCTGAAGCCAATATCACAACATCCATGGGACCGGACAACATCCCAGGCTGCATTTTACATGAACTTCAGAACGTACTGGCTCCCCACCTGTGCACCCTGTTCAGTAATAGCCTTGCATCAGGCTTTGTGCTCCCTGAATGGCACACAGCAACAGTTATCCTACTCCACAAAGGTGGCGCCACAATGGACCACAGGACCTATTGTCCTATAGGCTTGACTAGCCTGGTCTGCAAGGCTATGGAGCACATCATCACGGATCTCAGTCACAGAGACATTGGGTACCTCCAAACCTTTGACCCCTCCCAGTTTGCCTTGGTTAAGGGCAGGCCATGCCTCCTAAACCTGGTGGACTTCACTGAGACAGTTACCAAGGCATTAGATGAGGGTAAGGAGGTCCACACAGCCTACCTTGATCTCTCAATGGCTTTCAACACCATTCCCCATTCTGGTATTATCGACATACCCATACACCTGAACATTAACCCCTACGTCATGAGATGGTTTGCAAAGTGGCTCACAGACAGAACACACACAGTGGGAGTTGCATACCCTAGGTCCAACTGTATACCAGTTACAAGTGGCATCCCCCAGGGCTCAGTCCTAGGACCTCTTATGTTCGGTATATACTTCTCTGTACAGGCAAGCACAGGAGGGCTTTGGCTGAAAAGGTTTGCAGACAACTGCAAACTAGGGGCCATTATTGTTTCCCCACCTGATACAGACACCCCCCGGAAGGGTCGCACTGAGACATATACCTGGTGTCAATATCATGGCCTCAAGCTGAATGCCACAAAGTGCATAGTCATCCCCTTTGGATAAAACCAATTACTCACGGACTACCACATAGGTGCTAGTCCCCTACATACAGAAAAGGTAATAAGGGATCTGGGAACTCCAGTAGATAGCAATCTCTCCTTCGATAACCATACTGCCAAGGTGGTTAAAATATCCTTCTACATGGCCACCCTAATCTCTAATGGGTTCGCATCCAGAACAAAGGAGGCCATTGTGCCTCTCTACTCATGACTTATTAGACCCATTGAAGGATAGAACACCCCATTTGGGATGTACCTTACAAGACAACTGCAACAGCTTGGAAGACCACAACAATACCACACCAAGAGGATTACTGACCTCAAACAGATGACCTATGCAGCCCAACTAAAGAAACTCCAGCTGTACTCGGTTGCATACCGCATACTCACAGGTGATCGCTGCTTGACATACAAGTCCCATGTCCAACCCAGTATTGCTAGATATGTTCCACCTAAACAGAAGCCCCTAAGAGCCACATGCTCTAGGGATATACACCTAACCACAACGATGACTAGGATGTGCTGGACGGATAGTTCTCTGACCCAGAGACTCCCCATGCTTTAGAACATGATTCCAATGTACATCAGGCGGGTCCCCTCACTAGCACTTTTCAAGAGAAACCTTGATGGGTGGATGGGAGACAGACGTACCCTGGTGATCACTGCAGTGGCTCTCCTGGACAGAGGCACAGGGAACTAATGACTCTGGTGTTCAGAGGCACAGATAACTCACCTAAGGGGGTGGTGGAAGCCAACACACTCTAGCTAGGCTTATAAATACCCATGGGCAGACAGCCTAGTACCTACCTTTGAACTTATTACATGTCTTATGTGCATGGATAGTTTACTAGCTCTTCCATTTTACTTTGCTATCATGCTGTTAAACTGTCAGGTGACTACAAGTCATATGTATCCTGTTACTGTGTAGTGTAAATGCCAATAGACATAACTAAAGTTTGCCTAACATAACAGTAATGCTATGTAACTTGTAATACATATCTGCCTACAATACTGTACATTACACAGTTAATGGCACAATATCCCACAATGCATATCATAATTGCACAGTAGGCCAACCTTCGACATGTTATCCTCAGTAATACACCCATACATATGCCTACTGTTACAATATATCAACATATACTATTCCCTGTTATAGCACATACTTGTTGGACCAACCCTGCCAGTGGCAGCGGCTGGTGAGGATTAGTTGCGTTCAAAGCCCTTATATAGCATCCCTTGTGGTATATGCGGTGTTTGCCTTGTGACCTACAGCAGTACACACATAAATACTACAAGCGTTACTATGCTCAACAATACATCTCTACAAGATAACTGTTTCCACTATATGCATTGCATACACTTTAAATATTACAGAACAGGTACTACATACACAGACATACTGAGTGTTCTACATACCTTATTAGTAGCCCGAGGTGTCGTCGACTGTTATTTCAGTCCTTTTCAGTTTGTGATTTAATCTTCTTTCTAACGTTCTGCTGGTATATACAGATGGTTTGAATGTGTGATAAGCCATCTTTTTATAGTTAAATATCGGTAACATGTGCTATCCTGACCATCAGTTGGTGTTCCAAAGTAGTTAATTAGATGCACATCAGCTGTGCAACTACTCCATTAGCCAATACCATGGCAACAGTGGTGTATAATTGAGTACTCCACTTGGGCGTTGTCACTTTGCCTTACTTTCGAGGAAGACGGCCTGGATGTGTTGTTTGTGATGTATTTCAACAGCTATAATGAGACAGACAGAGATATATTAGTTCATGACTCCAGTGGATTATGTGTAATGGCTAGAAGATGTTGTTCTACATGTGAGTACAGCTGTTATATTTGAGAACATTGCTACTTATGCAGGGTTTGTTTGTACCTGATACTTCTGCAGGTGTTTCAGTCTGGCAAGGATGTTTGGGCAGCTCAAGGCTGTATGGCTATGCATGAAATGTTAGGTGGTTTACAGTGTGCTCACCAGACATCCTTGGTTTGGTGTACATGTGTATAATACTGTGCTGTTAATCAGTAATTGGTAACACTTCCCGGTGTAGACACAACCCTCTGAAATGGGATTAGTGCAAACAAACCCTATAACATCAGCAGCTGTTCCATTGTATAACAGCAACTATTTCACATAGGGCCATGTTAGTGTGTCTCTGACAAGGTATGTTAAGGCTTCAGCAGATGTCGTACAGTGAGTGAATGATTTGTGATGTTATTACAGTTTGTTTTGTAATGTTTGTGGATGTGGGGGTGATGTTGGTGGGTGTGCATAGCAGATGCAGGTGTGTAGGAACTGCTTTTATACATAATTGATTTGTGCGTGAGGGTTCCTTCCCTATTTGAATACCTATCCTTTAGTGGACTAATACTATGGTAATTGCAGGCTGATTCATTAAGGCACTGTTAATTGGTTCCTGTAGGGGATGTTAGTCCTTGAATCCTTTCAGCAATACATCGGAATGTAATAAAGTGTTGCTACGTGAAAGCTGTGTATTTCTGTCATAGATATTTGCAGTCATTGGAATTGTGCTGGTGATTGACCCTCTTTGGCTAGGGTTGCCACCTTTTCAAATGGCCATAGTGGGACATTTTCAGGACACACATCAGATTTTACAGGCCAACACAAACCCACGGTCAGTACAAGGGATAGTACTTTCCTTTTTTGCCCAAATATAAGCTTATTCTTGTATCAGTTTAGTTGCTTATCCTGTTTCTTGTAACATGTAGGTATTTTAGATACAGAAAGAACTATTGTATGCAACTATTACATTACATATGGGACATAATTATGTCCTACAATCTCAGGACATTTGCCACGTTTAATATTTTTGGTCAGGACACAACCGCCCAAAGAGGGACTGTCCCTCGCAAAGTGGGACATGTGGTAACCCTATCATTGGCTCATATCCATAGCACATATTTGTAATAGTGTATAGGCATATACTCTCCATATCCTTTGTTTATAAAGTTTGGTCATGGCGGAATGTGTGATTGCTATGGTCCATGTTATACGCATATATGAACACTTCCACCACTGTATATGGGATACCTACGGAATCCCGAACGCACAAAATTCCGACGCCCACAGTACCAGGCCCAGAGTCCCATACCCCACATTACTGACAGTGACAGTCTAACTCGCAAAAGTAACACAAACATGGAACACACACACACGCACACACAGACACACTGCTACCCCCCACATTCAAACAAACCATCCTACACTACATATGAGCAGGTGGGCAAGCCCCCCTACACCCCCCATGTGGGTGGCTGCGCCCCCCCCCCACACCCCCCTACTTTAATATTCTACCTCCTAGATTGCACAAACAGACGCACAAAGCAAACCCACACCCACACATTACAGTCCCCCAGGAACACACACCACACTCAGAACATACACTTACACACACTACAGCCCTCAGAAACACACTTACACACAGTAACCTACCAGAACCGCAACACCAGAAGCAATGACTAAATGTCCCTCAACATCAGGATTTTAAACCTCGCTCTTCTGGTGTTTCGGTACTGTGGTCTTTCGGACTTTAAGCCTTGTGATTAAACGTGTCGGTATGTAAAGCAGTCGGTATTTGGTAGGTATCCCATTTATATGTACCTCCATGGTTATGTAGATGTTAACCTATCTATATATCTACATATATATGTATATCCCCATATATCGACATATATCTCTCTGTCTCCCTTTCTTTCTCTCTCTCTCTCTATATATATATATATATTGATGTATATATTTTATATATATATATATATATATATATATATATATATATAGCATATACCTTTCATTGTGGGTACATGCCGGTTTGTCCTATTTCCACACATTCCTACCTTTTGTGCTTTAACCTGTCAGTAAACACAATTGCCATTGGTACATCTCAGGTAGCTTAGTGGTAGGTTATTGTGTAGATTGTGTACATGGTTGCGTGTTCTAATCCTGGCAGTGGTAATTTTACCTCTCAGAGCAGGCACTGGTAGTGCAAGAGTGATTAACGCACATTTCAGTGGTTGTGTGTTCCAAATATTTATTATTCTGTGGAATACTACCTATATATGCAAGCTGTGGTTAAGGTATACTATGTAACATGTAAATCATCTCTGACTTTATTGGGATTTGAACCAGGACTGCACAGATATTATGCAAATGCTTTAGCCATTACACTATTGACATTGACGCTCCTTCTGCCTATTTCCTATGTTCATGAATCCTATGTGTAAGCTTGGCTACATAACAGGCAGAGCCACCCACACCCATTGAGCTTCTCGAAATGCCAACATGACACATGAATTGGGAGACTAAACATTAACATCCTAACTACATTTGGCATAGCCACTCACTGACACACTTCAGGGGAAACCTTGATGTGTGACTGGCCAACAGTATATACACCCCTGGGATCATGTGTCCCAGACACATACAGCCAGGGTGTGGGGAAGTCACACCAGTTCTACAGCTGCAAGACCTGTTGGGAAAATTGAATGCTGTTGGTTTGTCATGTTAACATGCCCTTTTGAGATCATTATGTGCCCCTATCACCCTACAGCACACCAGTCTTCAACAGCTTCCAGCAACTCTGCCTGGAATCACTTCATTGGCTATGCTTGACAGAGGCTCAGTTACTTCATCAATGGTGCAGGTAAAGCCACCACACTGTAGCTATGCTTCTAAATGCCCTTGGGCAGATAGCCTACTACCTATCTGTGAACCTCTACAGTGCAGGCCATCTCCAACATCATATGTGATTGTACAGAGTTTTCTGATCACAATATACAGTGTAGATTCACCATGTAGTCAGACAACAGATAAGTACAGCAATAGCATACAGACTACTGATACATAATCACACCAAAAGCCTATCTTGGAATCTAGTGGACATGTATAGGTTTCAGTCTTTGTATTGCTTACCAGTAGGTTACCTACAGGAAAGATGGGACACAAGCACAGATGGGATATATGCCTGCAACAATTCCATACCAGCTTGTATGTGTCAGCCTAAGGCTTTGGAATGCTGGCCAAGGCTATTGGCGCACCCATGGTGCCATTTTAGGCAGGTCTCAGAGGTGGATCTCACCTCCATGAACTGCACAATAGTGGAACCAATGAGGGTTAGGCTACTCAATACTAGGGGTAGTACTCACAACATGCACACACTCACAGCACCCCTCAGTATGGACAACATCTAAATCTGTTCTGTGACTGGGACTTGTATAAGGCTCCTGTGAGCACACCGGCAGTACCAAAATACAACCCCATAACACACATTTCAGCCACTGTACATGTACTGGCACAGACATGGAGGGGGTGTATCCATATTCATCGGGATACCTACACCTCCAAATTAGTGGGGCAGCATGATACCTCTGTGATCATCCATTTGCAGCTAACATCAGACACATCTGCAATGCAAACTGTGAGCTGCTACAGATAACCCTCCATGACCCAGGAGCACCACTACAACTATCTGGAGACAGTGGTGAAAATGACAGTCCTACCAGACACCCTGTTATTGATCAAAGTCAGCTACCCTACACTTAACTGGATAACCTACTCGAGTATGCACTTCCAGGCCCAGCACTTCCAGGGATTTATCACCTCATATGGCCTGTATCAGTTGGTAGATGGACTAATGAGGGGTGAAAACATACTAGAAATGGTAATCACTGACATGTGCATCAGGTGCACTACAGCAGAGGTAAACCGGTCACTGCTTAGATCTGACCATGAACTATTCACTGATGATTTCTACTCCCAACCATCTCCCCCACACAAGGAACACACAGTGAATACCTTTTCTACAGCTATATCCACAGTACTAATGACAGAGATGGGAGGGTTCACAGCCCCCACGCTCAGGGATGACACTGCTCAAGATACAGACAGAATTACGAATGCATTCTATAAGCACCTACTAAGATGTATGGGTCATACCATCAATGGTAAACCAGGACTAGTTACTCCTACACAAGGACACCAGTCTGCTGAACCCCTGCATTATACAGACTATACAACAGAAGTAGTACAGTAGCCCAGAACAACAGCAAATCCCAAGACATGCAGACGTCCGTGACCAGTATTAGCAAGATACTTATGTTACTCATATAATCATCCAAGGCTGACATCCTCAGGTAAATAGGCATGGATTCAGAATATGACCACAAAGGCTTCTTTGGCTATGACAAGGATGTAAGCAGTAACACACAGATTTTCACTGTGCTGGTGCAATATTGCACTGAATATACTGACCCTACTGATATCACCAACATACTTGATGATACATTTGGAGCAAGCTTCACCCCCTACTGGGCCCACAACAATACCCAAAACGTACAGTATCCCAGTCATCTGTGACATACAGGTGGTAATGGCCCTTTGAAACGGCACGACAGAGCATCAGTGGAGGCAGATGGTGTCCCATACTGCAGCCTGCAGACACTACAAGACAAAGTGGCCCCCCACCTAGTATAGCAATTCAACATCAGCCTCTGCACAGGCTACATGGCCATTCACTGGCACATGGCAACAGCTATTACACTCCACCAAGGTGGTGACACAACTGACCATGATAACTACTACCCCATAGGCCTGAGTAGCCTGATCTGCACGCCTATGGAGCACATGCTCATGGCACTCATGAACATAGACAATGGTAACCCCCAGACACGTGACCCAGCCCAGGTCACCTTGAAAGAGTGCAGATCATGCCTACTGACCCAGTTTGACATCTTACAGCCACCTAGACTTTAGATGTGGGGTGTGGTAGTTCACACATACTACCTGGACCTTGCCAAGGATTTTGACTCCATTCCCCACTCAGGTATTATTTCTACACTCACCAGCCAGTACATACACCCATACATCACAGGTTGGTTTGCCAACAGGCTTACATACAGAAGCCTAGCAGCCTCCAGGTCCAACTCTTGACTAGTCACAACTGGTGTCCCACAGGACTCAGTCCTGTGACCCCTACTGTTTGCCATATACTTCACAGAGGTACAGGCTAACACAGGTGGACTACAGCAGGCCATGTTTGGCGATTACTGCAGACTGGGTGCCATAACCGACAGTCCAGCTGTCAGAGATGTCCTTCAAGGGGCCTCACATAGACCAACACAGGGTGTCAGTTTGATGGCCTCCAGCTAAAGGCCACATACTGCATGATCATTCCATTTTGGGAAACTACACTCACACATATTAACAAATGAGTGGCAGACAGTATAATTCAGATGACGTAATGGGTATGTGGGGACTACATTACATAGTGATCTCTCCTTTGACAGTCATATGCGCAAAGTAGTTAGGACATCCTTCTATGTAGGCCATTACTTAAGGGTTCACATCTAAACAAACTTAGGTTATTGTGCCCCTTTACTCATCAGTCATCAATCCCATCATTGAGTATGATAACCCATTTTGGATGTACCTCAGAAGACACATCTGACAGCTGGAAGGGCCACGAACGTACCTCGCATAGAGAGGTAATGCCCTCAGACATGTGTCCTATGCTGCCAGACTGCATAAACGCATGCATTACTCAGTGGCATCTCGTTTACTCAGGGATGATATTTTCTAGCCAACAAAGCCATGTCCAAGTCAGGCTTAATGGATATGCTCCACCTATGGGCATCCATGTCACAGTGAGTCACACACTGTAATGAGCTACACCTTGCCACAACCATAACTGGAATATGCTGGAGTGACAGATTCCTGTCACGGGTACTCCCCATTATTTGGAACTACATCCCTGATTACATTATATGAAATCCCTCACTAACACTCCAGAGAATCCTTGCAGAGTGGGTGGGGAACAGTGGATACACCCCAGGGTTCCCGCAATTGGCTCTGCTCCACAGAGGGACAGTTAGTTAATCAATGGGGTGACGACAGCAGACACTTTTTGGCTATGCTTATGACTGGCCTCAGGCAGTTAGGCATGTACCTACCTATGTATCTATGAACCTATACATACTGTATGGACACATGCTGGTAGCTTAATTTACTGTTCAGGTATTGACTTACCTTGTGCCAATGGCAGTTGTGTGTACAATAGTTGAGGGCTGCCTATGTAGGATGCACACAGTAGACCACCTATACATGACAATTTACAGGTGGTCGTGTGTGTGTGTGCCATCCATGTTTGCTGTGTGTGCAGGTGGAGAATTGTGTCAGTCCATAGGTGCCTACACTGCCAGTGTGTATGCTATATGTTCCCTCTTTGCCAAGGCATGGGCATACTGGGCATGCCTCTGTCTGCCTACTGGGGCTGGCACAGGGTGTTCATGGTCTGAGTCTCTCTGTGCCTGTGTGGCCCTTGGCAATGGTGGTGGGCTGTGAAGGCCATCACCATTCTGTCCCTGCTGCATCTGTTTCCACAGGATCATATTGTGTAGCATGGCACATACTATGAAGATGTGGGCACACGTGCCTGGAGAGTACTGCAAGGCTCCACCAGATATCTCCAAGCAACGGAACCGTGATTTCAGCATCCCAAACACACGCTCTATGATGATTCTGGTTTCTGCATGTGCCTCATTATGGCATTCTTGCATGACTGTGTGTGCTTTTCTGATTGGAGTCATCATCCACGGTTCCAGTGCAGAGCCAGCATCCCCCACCAGGTGGCCATATGGGATGTCCCCCCTGGCAAATACCTGATACAGCTGTGAGGCATGCCAGATGTGGGATTCGTGATAGCTTCCAGGGCTGCCAGCACACACATCCATGATAATGCCCTGGGTATTGCACATGACCTGGCAGTTGATGGAGGGGTATCCCTTGTGGTTTATGTAGCACCTACCCTGCTCACCGGGTGGTGTCTTGATGTGTATGTGTGTGCAGTCTATTGCACCCAGTACCTCTGGGTAGTATGCCACATGGTGGAAGAGATGCATATTGTTGGCCAACTCCTCCTGCGTTCAGGGGAAGTATATGTGCTCATTGGCATGTGGTAACATGGCATCCAGGAACTGCTGGAGTACCCTGGATGCTGATGCCTGTGAGATCCCCATGATATCCCCAGTTGGCCTTTGAAAGCTACCTGTGGCTAGTATTCTCAAGCTTACACATACCTTTGTGTCCACTGGGATGGGTTACCCTCTGTTATTTCTGGCTCTGAGGCGTGGCCGGCACAGCTCAACAAGTTGCTGTATGATGTCCCTGTCCACACTGTAACGGTCTACTATCTCCAGATCATGTAGCGCCTGGTAGGTTACCCTGGGTCTGAACACTCTTCTCCTCCTCTGGTGCCTGAGATGGTTGTCAGCATCATCCTCCACACCACCATCAGTCTGCAACACATGCTGGTGAATCAAAGCTATGACAGCCCCTAACATGTACATATTAAAAGTTCTCCGTCTGTATACACCAATGGTACAGAGTGACTGGGAATACACAAGTGTGTGTGTGGGGCTTCCACACCTTATACTATTGTGCAATGGATGATGCCAGTGTAATTGGGTGTGTATGTGCAATTCCAGCTGCAGGGTATCTTCATTATGGGTTTTACAGCAGGTTCTGCTATTGTGGGGCCTTTCGTGTTGACTTACACTTGGCTGCCATGATTCATCTATTGCTCTTTACTTCACTTTTCAACCCAATTCCCCTCCCATTGTCAGGCATGCATCCAGCTGCCGCCTTTCTTGTTTTGTGCTTCCACAACCCAGGATTGTGTTGGGAAATGTGTTATCTAGCTGATCTAGAGCAAGTGTGCTTTGTTCTGCTGCGACAGTTCTCTTTTTTTGCTGTACGGCACCTCCCATTTCCTGTTCTGCAGGTAGCTGCTTGCAGCCTTGTTAGCTGTTGTTAATGGCCCACTGTGAGTTCCTAGGTGTTAATTACTCATTTGTACTCCAATTACCATGCTGCAGCATTTCCTTATTGTCTTCCCGTATCCTTCCTGTTTCAGCTATGGTGCACTCCACACACAGCTGTTTACTGGGTTTCGAGAACGTTTTCATCCACGTTCACATGCACTTTCAGTTACCTTGTGTGCTCTCAGCTAAGCAAAGCTATGGCTACTTCCAGACCCCTATCCTGCGGCTTTGCTTAGCAACAGGCAACCCGGATTAGCAATGCTCCAATGTGCTTACAGCTAAGGTGTTGCACCCCTCTCTTGATGTCATGTTTATCTCCAGGCCACACCTCGGTGTTGTACTGCTACGCTGTGTGGTACATCCTTACGCCGGCAGGGATTTTGCGATTCAGTATTACTTGCCTCATTTGCATGGCATTGACTACTAATTCCTAGTTACCATGTAGAACACTGTCACAGACCCTTAGCAACCCTTGCACCATGGTTGTGGTGTAGCATGCGTGCCATTGACTATTATGGGGAATTCATGAATTGTGTTACATTGCTGTTTTATGACATCTAAATATATTTTCATTGTGATCCCGTTTCACCGACGCAATGTGATTTTACTTTGCATTAGTGTGGCCATGACATTAAATGTTATTTTTTATGTGTTGTGCATGTTTTTTTATGCCATTGGCTATACATTTAGCCATTGGCATATATTAACATTATAATACGTAAGTTTGGTCCGCTTTCATGGCTCTGATTTTATGTTTGAAAAAATGTAAACCACTTTTTTGGTTTACATTTCTGCATGCTTACTCTATGCCTGCACCACTTTATGAATCGCTATATACCTTCATTTGCATGCTACACTGCTGTGCATGGTGTAACTAGCATACATGCGCCGGGAGCTGCGCAGCTCTGGTGTACGCTGGTAGTGCATGTGGAAACAGCTCGTACCTGAATCGCTCGGCGGCCATATTTGGCATTAGATCACCGACGCTACTCCTGCACCTGGTGCAATCTTCATGAATCCTGGGGAATGTTTCTGTCTGCATATATTATCATTACAATAAATAACATATTTATCTGCCTGTGTATGGTATTTATAGTGTCAGCTACATAATAATTTTATTATTTTTTTTTCATGAAGATTTTTAGGATTAATAAAGATAACTTGTGACTGCTTCTACTGATTTGGATTCCTATTGATTAAGTCATAACTTAATGACATTTATTAAATTAGAGAAAGTTTCATTTTATTCTTGAAGTTTACTAATCATTGAAATCTGATTTTCTGGATATAAAAACATAATCTGAATTTAGAAATTTAGTGTGAGGATTGTATCTTGCTTCTAGGGAAGATGTGAGAGAGGTTCCATGGACAAAATAAAAAGTGTAAGAAACATTGGACATCCCTAACTAACTCTTTTTCTCTGAGTAAATCTTTGATGAGCTTTTATTATTAATTTTCAAGAAAACTATTGGTGTATAAAACACTTTGGTATGGCAATAAATTGTTTTGGAAAATTAGAATTTTTCTAACTTCAAAATAAAGGTTTATGAGATTAAAAGCATTTGATGCAATAACTGTTGCTAAAACCTATGTGTATCTTTAATCCCAGATGTTTTAGTTTTTATAATAGCCTAAAGTATCTGAATTAAGTGTAACATTTACACTCCTTGGAATAAACCCATGCTCATATGGTAAAATTATTAGTTTTGCATCCTCCAGTGAAAGGTGAATAAGAGAAGTACTATTATTTTTTAATTGGTATTTGATGCTGAAATATGTCTATAATTGGTGAATTAATAATTTTGTTCTGATTTTTGAGAATTCCAATCTGACTTAGATATTTAACTGGAACTCAGGAGTAGTATGTAACTGTAACAATGGTAGCACATAAGAAGCCAGAAATGTTTTAGATGATTTCTAAAAATGTGCTGGAATTAATAACTAGGCCAGAAGCTTTATTATTCTTTAGAAAATGGGCAACCTGTATATCACCAGCCTGATAGGAGAATGAATGTTCTCCAGCAGGGTCTTAAATGTACAGGTAATGTCCAGTGAAAAACAAATCCACTGATTCACAGCAGCAGATCTACCATGATGTTCGGACAATTAAAAAACAAATGGCCACCATTTTTATGATTACTAAACAGTGCTTCGTTGTTTAGTGAACAGTGATTTGTTGTTTAGTGATCATAAAATTAAAATGATAGAGTAAATAAAATAAAGAATAAAATAGTGTTTATATATATGTGTTTGCATGCATGTGCATCTGTGCCTGCATATCTGAAAGAGAGGGAGAAAGAGAGAGAGAGAGAGGGAGCGAGAAAGTTCACTACCTACAACAGGCAATCCATTATCATGGATCGTTTATAAAATAATTATTATAAATCTTTTAATCTTTGGCATTACTGACTGACTTTAATCCAGTGATTTACCAAGGAAAGTAGTACAGCAAAATGAGGGACAGTAGATGGTGGGGGGGGGGTCTTTTTTTTCCTTTTTGTAACATGGTGGCATCTGTAGATGTGTTTATTCAGCAATATGAATGTTAAGTGTAAAGTGTGTGCATCATTGTGTGTGTGTGTGTGTGTGTGTGTGTGTGTGTGTGTGTGTGTGTGTGTGTGTGTGTGTGTGTGTGTCTGTCTGTGTGTGTCTGTGTGTGTGTGTGGGTCTACTTCACAACACTGAAATTTCATAATGTTGAATTTCATAACACTGAGACCATAACATTGAAATTTCAAAACACTGAAAACCCAAAATATTTAAAACTCAGAAAATTGAAAGTGTACTTCATAACATTGAAAACTACATTGCACAAGTAAATAAGATCTCCTCCACCTACAACACCACCTAACTAACAAACACACTTTCTACTATGTTTCTGCACCCTCCCCCATGTGGGGGTCTCTGCCCCCACACCCCCTGTAAATTAAATATACCAACTCCAAGATCGCACTATAGTGGAAAAAAGTTAATTTTGTAACCTGAGTGTATGGTGATTGTGATACAGTGAGGTTAGGAAATTAACTTTTTTCCACTGTAGTGCGATCTTGGAGTTGGTATATTTAATTTATGGTGGGGGGGATTTGCCCCCCTCAGAAACGTAGTTGACAGTATGTTTGTTATGTGTTGTTGCAGGTGGAGAGGGTGTTATTTACATATGCATTGTAGATTTCAATGGTATGAAGCACACTTTCAATGTTCTGAGTTTTCAATGTTTTGAGATTTAGATGTTTTGGTCTCAGTGTTATGAAATTCAGTGTTATGAAATTTTTATGTTATGAAGAAGACCCATCTGTGTATGGGTGTGTGAGTATATCTGTCTATGTTTCTGAATGTGCGTGTATTTCTATGTACATGTCTGTGGGACTTTCTGTGCTTCTGAATGCATGTATGTATGTATGCATATATGCATGGGTGTGTTTGTGTGTATGTATATGCAGACATTAAATACTTGCATACCTTATTTTTGGATGAAAATATTTCTTCCAACAACAATTACATACACTACATCAAATCTGAAACATCAGGTGGAGAAACTATTTCACATGTAGTATATATATATATACAAATATATATATATATATATATATATATATATATATATATATATATATATATATATAGATTTATGTCAGATTATCGAAGTTATGAAACTTCTAAAATTTATATGGCAGAGGCCATAAGTTTTGGAACTTCAAATATTAAAAAAAACTAAGTAAAGAAATTAAAAAAAAACAGAAAAATTATATTTTTAACATTTTGCACGGGGGCAAGCCCCCCTGCACCCCCCCACGAGGATGGCTGCACCCCCTCCAACACCCCCTACTAATTAAATATACCAACTCTGAGATTTCACTACTTTGCGGAAAAGCATAAATTTCTTGTTCCGCACTATACAGCAATCTCTATTCAAAATGTTCAAAGTTTCAGAACTTCAATCATATGGCCCTGACCATATTGCTTTTGAAGTTTTGAAACTTTGCTAATCAGATAGGGACCCATATATATATATATATATATATATATATATATATATATATATATATATATATATATATAATCTATATTTATATATATATATATATGTATATATATATATATATATATATATATATATATATATAATACAAAACAATTTTACAGCCCATTCTCTAAGCACAATAAAGCCCACCAAAACGTGTGTTATTGTGGAAAAATGACCTTGCTGGGTGTAGAGAACACCCCTGGGCATGTGTTATTTCCACAATAACTCATACCCTGTTGAGCATTATTGCTTGCTTAGGTATATTCATTGCAGTTTCTACCATATTTATTGGGAGGTTAAAATTTCATAATTTGTAATATATCAGTACATGCTTGACAAATAAAATATCTTCTAGAATGAAATATCATTTAAATTTGAAATCTCATTTAAATTTCAGTAAAGCCTGATTTTTTTTTTTTTTTTTGCTTTATGTCCTGAGAAATATAACAATTCATTTTCTCTACTAAAAATGTTTTAAAATGCCATCCACTTTCTCTGGAAAGAAGATGACTGCAAAGAATTGTTGAACCAAAATATTTGAATTTGGGATTGGACATGTGAAGTAAATGCTTGGTCGCTAAGTTACTCCTTCCAAATTCTGTGAAAATATATATGGGCTTTTGTTTCATGATATTTAATGTAAAATTTAACTTATGAGTTATCCGTCCAAACTTTTGCTGTGGTAATTATAGATATAGTTTGTTAATGTTGTAGGGATAATAATCATGGTTTGCAAGATAAGGATTTATTTTTAAGTCTACATATCAGAATCATATTATATGAGTTATTTATACCTCTAAACATTGATTAACTTTAATGCCAGTATGATTTTTAAATGTTTCTGGGTATTGAAACCTGTAGTAAATATTTTGTTTTGGCTATTTCTAGTGATCTAATTTTAAATGAAAAAATTGTGTTTAACGCCTTCAAAATAATAACATTTTAATGAGACACATTCCCCAAACTGGATTCCAAGTAAGAAAATCCTCAATGTCCAAAGGTCACCACTGTAGTAACTATAAAGGAGTGCCCCTCAGCATGGACTTTGAGAGTTCTACCCCCCCTTTAATAACTTGTAATAATATTGACTGCTTATTTAAATATAATAAGGCTACATCTTTGGTTTTGGAAGTCACACTATATACATAACTGACTTTCTATACATAACTGTTAATTATATATGAGTTAGTAGCAAGCTAATGTCTGAAATCCTTTTTAAGCTTTATGGACCTCAAGCATGCAACAAATATGTACTTTTGATCTAAGTAAGCTTATGATTAACACTGACTTACTATGATGAATTGTTAAACCTATCTACACTGAGTAAAAGCAAGTACAAAGGACACCTTTCAATGTGCAACTCAAATAAAATACAGCTGCCTAAAAATTATCAAATAAATCTAAGAAATCTGTCTAGAGGACTCAGTCATCATTCCTCTAAAAGCTAACAGGCCAAACATGACATATCTGTAAAATTACAAACAAATGTCAGTTATCCAGGGCATCTTAGAGTTAAGATGGTCAAGACTTCTGGCAAGACATAGTTTTAGCTTAATAGTCCCCACTCACAGGCACTAAATCTTATTTAAAATCCAGCTCCCTGTATCATGTGTGTATTACAGCTGCTTGTTCAAATCTTTGACTAGATCATTAAAACAGTAAGGATTTTCTGCTAGTGCTAAACAGATTAATTGATACTGAAACAGTTTCCTTAAAGGCATGTAATTTTTTTTAAATTTGGACTGTCCATTTATAACAGATGTTACCTTATAATGGCTACAAATGAATTAAGAAGCAAATTATCGTAGTAGTTTGTTGATCATCATTTTACTTTCAAATTACCCTATGAGATGAAATGAAAAAGCAGATCAACTTAGGTAATGACAAGAAAGCCTGTGCATTGTTTTCTTCTCCAAGCTGAGGAATTATCCCTCACTGATGTGACAACACTGTGACAATAAAAAATACTATAGTGTTGAATTCTACCATCTGCCTTGAACTAAAGTCAAAGATGTAACATAAATCTAGTTTGCATATGCCACCAGTTAGAATTATTTTAAATAACAGCTATGCTGAAAACCAGTATTGACCAAGACTCTTTAGTATCCTGACCAAACCTTAATTATATTCATATTGTGCCATTAAGATAAAACTGCGCATGATGAAAAAAGGCAGTGTAAAACAGCTGTAAAATTTCTGTCTTAAATTGCTTTGTCTGTACTAACACTTCTCTGAAACAAATGTTTTCAGAGTAAGACTTAAAATATGTTTATATTTGTGCCGCTGATGTTGCATAATATAAATGGCATCCTTATGCTGGGAATCCTGCAGCAAAGTGTAAAATATTATTGACAGTCAGACTACAAAAAAATAAATAAATAAAAAAGAAAGAAATGTTGATGAATGGAGCCTTAGCAATACTGATGAGTAACACCATAACAGTTTAAAAGCTGTGGAATATATGCTAACTTGGTTTAAATTACCCTTCTATTAAATTTCAAATTATGCTATGTTCTAGAATTACTGCAATATCATACCACATCAGAAATGTACATTCCTTCATTAACCAAAAACACTGTGCTAAACTTAGCACCAATAGTTATGAAAGAGAAACTGTTACATATGGATTTAATAATCCTATTCTGTCTGAATTCCTCCTACTAGACCATAAACTGTGAAGCACTGAATAGTGTGCTTTTAATTAAACTTAAAAAAAAAATCAAGGGAAAAAAACTCTTAAAATTTGGGGTTTTACGCACCTTAGGTTTAATACTAATGGTAAATGAGAGACTTTCTATAGCATGTCCTAACCTAGATGAAATGTAACCATGCTAAAGCATACTATGAAGTCAACACCAGTATGTTGCAAGCAAAAGGGACTCAACGAAAAACAAAAGCATTCCATTCCACTAAATGGAGATTAGTATTTTAATATTGTCATTCTCTTTAATTCAGTTATATCTATAAACCTTATTGGCAGAAGCAGTCTTGTGCTGTTGAAAACATCTGCTATCACATCAAGATAAATAAAACATTATTTTGCATTGTTAATCTACACAGAATGTCTGAGACCTTTAAAGTATCTAATTTCTGAGTTTGTTATACTACCGATTGTTAATTCCCAGTATCTGAACTAAATCCTGTTTCTTGCTGAGAGGGTAGCAAACTTCACTGGAACAGTCCAAAGACAGGTGTCACTGACCAACACAGCTCTCAGAGTTGTGTGGGTCTATATAAGAACATCGACTTTTTAAAACGTTGAATGTTCTAATTTCGACCCCTATTCAGCGAACGCTTACAATCTCGAACATGCAGAACAGTGAATTTTTTCCCAGGGAAAAAATTTGCTGTTCTGACACACATACACACAACACAAGCACACCAAACAAACAGCAATCCACACACATATAGATCTAAAATCCTACTTCTAACCCTACACTAAACTGTACATACACCACTAGCTATCTACTTACCTTAACCCAAACCCTAACCCTAAGGTCCGTCACTATCACACACTCACCTCACCCATGCCCTAACCCTAACTCACCTAACCCGCTCTAAACCTCACGTCCACACAATCGCACACTTACCTGACCCAAGCCCTAACCCTAACTCACCTACCCTGTGCCCTAACCCTCACGTCCACACAATCGCACACTTACCTGATCCTGACCCATAACTTTCCACCACAGTGCTGAAAATAGCGAAGCCACAGGAACGGCCAACCATATTCCTTCCCTAGGAACAAAACTGGTGTTAAGCAGCTTTGCTATTTTCAGAGTTTGCTGAATAGGCATCGATATTAGAACATTCGAAGTTGTGAAACTTCAATGTTTTAATATAGACCCGAGTTGTGTGCATCATATCAGTAAGGACCTGTACTCAGTGTTTTCAAGAGTATTATACAATGACTGGCCATTAACATTCAAAATGAGCATACTGACTGGTCAGCCCAACAAGCATGCCCGTTGTAAATCGAGCATATACCACTGGAAAAAAGTCCAGTCGCCTGGACGTTCCTCCATTAATATATGCTATAGTTTTTTTTTAAGTTTTCTTCACCATAAAAAAAATAATAATAATAAAATTAGAAATCTGGACAGTCCAGAGGCATGAGAGAGACAGGACAGAGAAAATGTTAGGAAAATCAGGTACATTATTCAAAACTAAGAAACGTACCTGATTTTCTCCATCCTGTCTCTCTCTCACTCGTACTTCTGGACTGTCCAGATTTTTAATTTTATATAGCTAAACAACCATCAAAACACACACACACATATAAACCACCAAACTGTTAGAGATCTGGGTCTAATGTGTAAAACAGCTGCGATAACTTGCACCATGACAAATACGTCCAAGAATCAGGTCGCACAAAGATAAAATGAATGAGATGAGACAACATTAAATGTAGCTTGCACAGATGCAAACTGAATAGCTATATAAAATTAGAAATCCGGACAGTCTGGAGGTACAAGGGAGACAGGAGGGAGAAAATAATAGGAAAATCAGGTATGTTATTCAAAACTAAAAACATGTACCTGATTTTCCTTGTATTTTTTCCATCCTGTTTCTCTCATACCTCTAAACTGTCCAAATTTCAACATTTTAAAACAAACAAAAAAAAAGGAGCAACAGATATCTTCCTTTCTCTGTTGCTCACTTTCCAAAGCATTGAAGTACTGCATAAGCGTAGGAACGAAAGTCCCATACACATGCATAATACATCAGGAAAGCCCAAGGATGCCAGGGGAAAAATGTAGAAGAGCAGCATGGTGCTCTTATACAAGGACATTATTTAAGAAAAGTAACTAACTGTTTTCTTAAATAATGTCATTGTATAATAGCAATAACCCACTGTTAGGTGTGGGCAATAGGATCATAGGATCGTAGGAGTTTACCAGGTTACTGACCCAGAGGTCATTTCAAACCTAGCTGTTTCATCCCAATGTAATACCGTAGATACTCTAGTCAATATCAAGGATTGTATTTAGTAATGGCGACCCATGTCCAGGAGTGTTGTGGGCACTATCCCCAGTAAGAATTCCACTCGCACAGGTTCCTTTGGAACACTGTCATAGAAGTGCTGTGTTTCACATGAATTGGTAGCCTGTTCCAAAGACATGGCAGTCACTAAGAGACAAATCTGTCCCTCCTGCATGTCCTATTCAAGTTGCAGGCCACATTCAGGTCCCTGGAACAGGTAGCTCTAGTCCCATTTGATTTATAGATGTGCAGCAAATTCATTAGGTTTGAGTTTAAGATTGCTCTGTAAGACAGGCATAAGTCTCCTCTAAGACGTGTAGACAATACAGAGTATAGTGACAGGGACTTTAGTTGGTCTGTGTAAGGCATGTGCTGGAGTCTGTTGATCTTCTTTGTTAGAAACCTCTGAGGTCTCTCCAATTGTTGCAGTTGCTTTGTATGGTACATGCCAAAACAGGCATTATACTCAATTATGAGCCTGATTAGTGATGTGTTTAGAGGGGTTATAACCTCCTTTGCTCTAGAGGTAATACCTTTACTAATCATGTGTCCTACGTAGAAAGCCTTCCTTACTACAGTAGACACATGGTGTCAAAGTTAAGGTCGCAGTTAACTTGTGATCCCAGATCTCTTACCACTTCATAGGTACTTAGGGCATTGCTGTGAAACTGATAGTGCAAAGGGACATTGTTTTGATGAAGGGAATGATGATGCATTTCTCTGCATTCAGTTTGAGACTGGGACTAAGACACCAGTTGTTGGTCTGCGTTAGACCCTCCTGACGTATAATGACATCATTTGGGGATTCAATAATTGCACCTAGTTTGCAGTCATCCATAGGTTCATAGGTTCATACTAGGCTATCTTCCCTAGGGTATTTGTAAGCCTAGCCAGAGTGTGTTTGGCTTTCGCCACCCATTTAATGAATTTTACTATGCCCTTTTTCGAGGTTTAGTTTACTGTGCCTCTGTCTAACAGTGACACAGAAGTGATACCTGGGGTAAACCTACGATCTTCCATCCACTCATCAAGATTCCTCTTGAAGAGAGTCAAGTGAGGGACTCTGCCTAACTTGGACTGGGATTTTATTCCAGAGTGAAGGGAGCCTCTGGGCTATGAATCTGTCCCTCCAGCATGTCCTATTTATTTCTGTGCTGAGGTTCAAGTCCCTCGAGCATGTAGCTCGATGGGATTTGGATTTTCTGAGGTGCAGCATGTCCATTAATTCCGGGTTGGACATGGCTTTATATGTCAGGCACAGATCGCCTCTAAACAGGTGGTATGCAACCGAGTAGAGCTGGAGCTTCTTTAACCGGGCAGCATATGGCATCTGTTTGAGCCCTTTGATCCTCTTGGTGATGTACTTTTGGGGTCTTTCCAGTTGCTGCAGGTGTCTGGTAAGGTACATCCCAAAAGGGGCATTGTACTCAATTATGGGCCTGATGAGGGATGAGTAAAGAGGCACAATGACCTCCCCTGATCTAGATGTGAATCCCTTCATGATTAGGTGGGCTATATAGAATGTTTTTCTAACCACTTTGGCCACGTGGTTGTCAAATGAGAGATTGCTATCAACTTGGGTCCCCAGGTCCCTAATTACTTCTTCCGTACTTAATGGATTACCACCTATGTGGTAATTTGTGGGCACTTTATTTTTGCCAAAGGGGATGGCTATACACTTTTTGGCATTTAGCTTGACGCCATGGCTCTGGCACCAGTTGTCTGTTTCTATGAGACCCTTTTGGAGGATGCTTGTGTCAGCTGGAGAGTTGATTATGGCACCCAGTTTGCAGTCATCTGTGAACTTGGTCAGCCACAGTCCTTCCGTGTTGGCCTGTACCTCCGAGAAATATATACCGAACAAGAGAATTCCCAGGACTGAGCCTTGTGGGGCACCACTTGTAACTGGTTTGGAGTCTGGCATGGCTCCAGCAATTCTAACCATGTGGGTTCTGTCCTTGAGCCAGTTTGCAAACCATCTAGTGACATAGGGGTTTATATTTAAGCTGGATAGCTTATCTATGATGCCCGAGTGGGGTATTGTATCGAAGGCTTTTGCGAGGTCCAGGAAGGCTGTGTGGACCACCTTCCCCTCGTCAATGGCCTTGGTGACTGTTTCAAAGAAATCAACCAGGTTTAAGAGACAGGATCTGCCCTTAACAAAGCCGAACTGGGTAGGATCTAGTGTCTGTAGGTCCCCAATATCTTTATTTATGAGTTCCATGATGATCCTTTCCATAGCTTTGCAGACCAAGCTAGTCAGGCTTATGGGACGATAGTTTCCAGGATCCATTGAGGCACCACCTTTGTGGAGAGGGACCACTGTTGCTGTATGCCACTCTTTGGGTACATATCCTGTAGTAAGGCTGAGATTGAACAGTAGCTTTATGTTTGGGTTCAGCTCATCTTGGAGTTCATGTAGGACGCAGCCCGGGACACCGTCTGGTCCCATTGATGCTGTGTTTTTTGCTTTGGAGAGGGCGGTTTTTACCTGAGCATCTGAGATGTCAGGGGGGCAGCACTCTGCTGGAATAGATATTTGCTCTTTTGGTGGGGGGGGGGGGAGTTTGCGCTGAACCTGTCGGCCAGGATGTTGGCAATGTCTGTGGGTTCAGTGTATTTTTTGTAATTTTGGACTAATTCTGAGCATATCTGGGAATTCCCACCCAGGTTCTTAACATAACTAAAGAAAGCTTTGCAATTATCTTTAGTGTCCTGTGCAATTTTTCTCTCGAAGCTGGCCTTAGATGATTTTATGAGTGCCCATAGGTTTTTGCTAATACTGATCAGAGATGCCTTCCCTTTTTGGGATTTTGTTCTATCGTGTAGTAACTTCCTCCTTCTATTGTATAGTTTGTTTATGGCTGGGGTCCACCAGACAGGACACCTGCCTTTGGGGGATTGGGTCTTAGTTTTATTTGGGATTGCATGATCCATGCATTCCTCAAGGTGTTCATAGAATGCGTTTATAAAGGATTCTGTGGTCTGGGGCGTATTTTCCACAGGCCCGGAGGCTTTGAAGGATTCCACCTTGGTTTTGAGTAGTGTAAAGTTTGCTTTAGTTTTTCACTGTGGTTTTCTGGGCAGGGGGTGGGGTCGGGATGTGGATATCCAGTGAGATTAATTTATGGTCTGATCTTACCAGTGAGGGATACACTTCTGGTCTGGAGCATAGAGTCTCCATGTTGGTGATGATCAGGTCCAGTATGTTTTACCCTCTTGTTGAAATGGTCACAAGTTGTTCCATAGCATTTGAGTTTATAAATTCTAGGAACTTTTTGGCTAGGGTGTTGGAGCTAGAGTAATGCTCCCAGTCTATGTTTGGGTAGTTGAAGTCGCCCAATATAATGGTGTTTGGAGAGACCTTCATATTTTCCAGTGTTCTCAGGAAGGCCAAGTGGAGTTCCTGGGTTTGGGAGGGTGATCTGTAGCAGGCTATAAACTGGAAGGCAGTTTTACCCACTGTTAGTTACACATGGATAGTCTCCGATGCTTCATGCTGTGCCACCAACCTGGAGGTGTGGGTATCTTTGACGAATATTGATACTCCCCCTCCTTTTGTGGTTCGGTCCGAGTTTTGGGGCCGAAAAGCATGGTATGAGGTATAACCTGGTAGTGCTGGGGTGCTCTCGGGAGCCTTGAACCAGTTTTCTGTTACTGCACAGATATCAATGTTCTCCATGCTAAGGAGAGTTTCTAGTGCGTGCATCTTGAGGTTTAGACTTCTGGCGTTGAGTAGCACTACTCTTAGTTTCTTATCCCTTGTGATACCTATGGAGGTGGGTTTGTCTTTTGAGCCTTGCCTAAAAAAGGCACTATGGGGGTGGCAAGAGCCTTTGCCAATATCTGAAAGCCCAGGGGTGACAGGTGCAAGCCGTCCCTAGCGAAGCAGCGTGGCTTGTCGAGCACGTCATCCCAGGCTGACAGGCATTGGATCCCCTTTGAATGACACCAATACTTAAGCCAATTGTTGAAATTGATCATCTTGTCTTCATATTGTGGCATCATTCTTGGTGAGGGTAAGATGCTACTCAAGGTCAGGGTCATACCGGCTTGGGCTACATGCTCAGAGAGTTCCTCTATGTCTCTTTTCATGTAGTCCAGGGAGGTACGTCTCAGGTCATTCACACCAGCATGGACAATGACTGAGTCATATTTGTACTTGCCTTGGAGTGACCTGAGTGCTTGTGTTATGTGGCGGATCCTAGCACCTGACAGGCAGCTCACCGTGACCCTCTCCTTGTTCAGCCTGGTGAGCGGGACGTCAGTGTGCCTGACAATAGAATCACCTATTACAAGTATATCAGGTGTGTTGTTTAGTCTTAAGGGTTGTGACTGTTCGACACACTGGCTTTGTGAACTATGTGTTGCACGTGTTTTGTTTCAGGGTAGCAGTTGCTTGGGTGTCTGCTTTGGAGGTCTCTGCTGCTTAGGCAGATTTTTATTTAGAGCCTCCAAGTATGTTTTTGTGTGTTTATGTGTTTGGCTTGCTGTCATGGTAGGTCTATGTGAGACTGGAATTGTAGTGAGTGTGGATACCTTCTCCTCCTGACTGGTTACGTCAGTACTGAGTTGAGAGAGCTGAGCCTCCAGTTTGGCTATATGGTTGCATCTCTCACATATGTTGGAACTTGTTGGGAGGAGGAGAGGGTTGTCTGTGTACATGAGGCAGTTGTAACATTGCCTCAAGATTCCCAGATTCACCAGCTGGACTGGAGAGGATACTGCCAACTGACCTTTGGACATGCTAGAATAGTACAGGGAACTCCTTAAAAAATGCAAAAAAAGGGCCAATTGGGAGTAAGGTACTCAAGGGGAGTTTGTGAGGGTGTAGTGCTTTTAATTTTTTAGTGTTGACTTATATAATTGCTTTAGTGAGCAAGTGCTAGGCTTTAGAGTAGGAATAGGGTGTTTATTATGAGAACTAGAGCAGCTCTAAGGGAAAAAGTGAAGAGCAGACTTTGTGGATCCAAGAATGGTTTAAACCCAATTAAGTGGTGCTGCCCGATGCTGCGCTATGCACAAAATCGAGCAAAGCTGCGCTAAAGCGGGTTTTATACAGGGGGACTTGAAAGAGCTAGAAATTGGCCCAAAACAGCCAATAGACTACCAGATTCTTGTGCTGGGAACACTCCTCCAGGGATAGATAGGCTGCTCTAAGCTCCCCACTCCCACTGGTGAACAGAAAAGCCTCCTTTTATCCAAGAAAGGAAATGGGCAACACAGGAACTTTCCAAATGTCCAGAATACAGCAAAGCCTGTATTTGGACTACTCTAGGTCAGGAAAGGTGGGAAACAAGGATAATTTTTTTGTTTTTTCTTTTTTTTGCAAATAAACAGCAGGAAAATGCAATAAACAGACTTGGTCAACCACATCCCCTTAGTTTTGGCCTGAACTTCTAAGAAGTATATAGCAAACAGTAGGGTGCCCAGCACCAACCCTTGTGGCAGCCTGCTGGTGACAGGTCTTCTGGATGATGTGGAGTCACCCACTTTGATAGTGTCTCTCTGGTTTGTGACCCAGTTGGCAACCCATCTTACAACAAAGGAGTTCAGTTTGCTAAGTTTATTGGTAATGTCTGAGTGTGGGATTGTGTTGAAAGCCTTTTCCAAGTTGAGGTATGCTGTGTGCACAGGTATTCAATTGTCAATGGCCCTGGTCACATTTTTAAAGAAATCTCCAGATTTAACAGGCAGGATCTGCCCTTGACAAAGCCGATTTGGGTTGGATCCAGAGTTTGGAGGTTGCCTATGCCTTTATTAATGAGACCCATAATTATACATTCCATGGCCTTACAGATGAGGCTGGTCAAACTTATGGGTCTATAATTCCCCGGGTCTGTTGCTAGGCTACCTTTGTGGTAGAGAATAACTGTTGCTGTTCTCCATTCCACAGGAACAAAGCCTGTGGTTATGATTGAATAGGGTACTTAATGGTGATGCTAGTTCATGTTTTAGCTTGTTTATAAGGCAGCCTGGGATGCCATCTGGTCCCATAGAGGCTGTATTTTTTATCTTGAACAAGGCTTTAATGACCTGCTCTTCACATATATATAGGGTGGAGGGAAGTTGGGGGCAATGTTTGTGATAAGTTTGGAGGGGATAAGGGAGGGAATTTTTGCCAGATCTATCCACTAGCAGGTTTGCTATCTCTGCAGGGTCAGTGTGTGTGATACCATTAGTCACAAGTTCAGCACATGCTTGAGTCCTACCTTTTAGGCTATGTATGGTTATCCTTGATTGTACTTGCTAAGTTTTTCTTAAAGATGCCCTTAGGAGATTTGATGTGTTGTCTTATTTGCCTGTAGAGGCTGAGGAGAGTACATTTCCATTGTTGGGGCCTCGCCTTTGTTTTCTTGGACAGCAATATTTTCTGCTTTTGTTGTAAAGATTGTTGATGCTGGATATGCACCAGGGTGGCTTGTTTTTACTTGGGGCTCTTGCTTTGATTCTATCTGGAACAGCCAAGTCTATTCGCTTATTCAAGTAATTGTACAGGACTTGAGTGTAAGCTTCAGTGTAGTTACCACTTTCAGCAGGGTGTGGGGCTTGGAATGCATTTATACCTTCCCCTAGGAGGGTATAGTTTGTCTTGGTGAAGTTTGTTTAGTCTGACTTCACCCTTTGTGAGTTCTGATGTTAGTGCTATCTCAAAGGTGACTGATTTGTGGTCAAATTTAACTAATGAGGGTCCAACAGTTGTGGCAGTCCATCTGTTTGTTATGTTAGCGTGACCAGATCTAGTATTTATTCCTCTTGTCAGGGTTTGAACATTTTGTTCCAAGGCAAATGAGTTAACAAAGTCAAGGAACGTTTGCGCTAGTGAGCTAGGGCTAGAGTAGGTTTCCCATTTGATGGTGGGATAATTGAAATACCCCATAATCAGAATGTTCAGCAAACTTTGGATTGACTCCAGTTTGCTGAAGTAGGCTTCATGCACATTATGACCTGTGGAAGGGGATATATAACTGGCTGGGACTTGAATGGGGGTCTTACCCACAGTAACCTTAACTTGGAGTAACTCCATGGAGTTGTCCAGTCTAACCACTCTAATATAGATAGAAACTCCACCTCCTTTGGTTTTCACATGTTCATTTTGCAGTCTGAAGGTGTAGAAGGCATTGTAGCCTTGCAAGGCCGGGGTGCTCTCTGAAGCCTTGAACAAGGTTTCTGTGACTGCACAGACATCTACATCTTCTGGTGATAGAAGTGCTTCCAGAGTGAGCAGTTTTTGGTTGAAGCTCCTAGCATTTAGCAGCATTACCTTTATTTTGTTATGATCTTCAAATTTCACACCAGTAAGTTTGTTTTTGAGACCTTGCCTAAAAAAGGCACTAAAGGGGAGGCGAGATCCTTTGCCAGTAGATGAAAGCCTAATGGTGCCAGGTGCAAACTGCCTCTGGCAAAGCAGCACGATTTGTTGACCATGGCTTCCCAGGCTGACAGAAACTGGATCTCCTTTGAATGACACCAAAAACTAAGCCAATTATTGAAATTAATTATTTTTTTATACTGTAGCATCATTCTAGATGAGGGTAGTATGCTGCTCAAGGCTAGGGACATACCTGCCTGGGACACATACTCAGAGAGCTCAATCAGGTCTCTCTTCATACAGTCCAGTGAGGTACATGTCAGGTCATTCATTCCTACATGAAGTATGACAGAGTCTTAACAGTACTTGCTGCTGAGAGACCTGAGTGCATACATGATCTGACAAATCCTGGCACTGGACAGGCAGTTGACTGTGACTTTCTGCTTGTCTAACCTGGTGAGTGGGACATCCGTGTCTCTCACTATAGTCTCCAATGACAAGAAAATTTGTTTTTTGAGTGTTATGCTTTGCGGGCTTGGTAGGTAAGGCACTAGTGTTGCTATGTGTCATGGGTGTTGTGGGAACTGTGTTAGTTGCAGTCGTGTGTTTTGGAAGTCTCTGATGTTTCGATGATTTTTTGAGAGAACCTCTGCATATGTTGTTTTATGTGTTTGATGCATACTATGTGTATGAGTAGTGGTACTATGTGCATGAGTAGTGGTGGGTGGCTTGACAACTTCTTCAGTGTTACTGTTTCAAGTGTGAGAGGGCAGAGATTTAAGATTTTTGGTGTATATACATCTCTCGCACTCTGTAGTAGAGTGAGTTATGAGTAGATGATTGTCAGTGTACATGAGGCAACTGCTACACTGCCTCAGGAGACCCAAGTCAACAAGGTTAGCAGGAGAAACAAGGGTAATCCAACTGTCCATAATGCTAGACTGAAGGACTGTTATCACAAAGGGGGGGGCTTTTCAGGACTGATCATGGTGGTGCTCAGTAGATGGATATGTCTGCTGTTTTTTTTTGCTGGTGTTTTAATAGGCCACAGTTCAATAGCAGTATTTCTTAGACTGGTAAAGTACTAAGGTTGAGGACTACACTAATGTGCTATAGCTGTATCTAAGGGAAAAATAGTCTAAGTGATCTGTCCGGCTATGGTGCACAATTGCGTGGCTGTGTGTGGTGCTGCACAACATGCAAACAAGCAGAAACCTGCTTAAATGGGGGGTTTAATTACCAGAAGCTAAAAACTTTAAAAAAGTTCAAAAGGACCAATGAGGGTGCTTACACCAAGCCCTAGACCAACCACCCTTCAACAGATAGGTTCCAATCAACACATGTCTCTCACTAGAGTGCAGAAGGGCCCTTTCCAATCAAAGATGGCCTGGAAAATGTGCTCAGAACAAACAGCTGCTATAAACAGACCCAGATGCAACAAACCTGTATCTGGACTATCCTATGACTACTAGCTACACTAATGTAGGTGGGCAACACTAAAGAAATGATTAATACAGCAGAAAATAGCAGTGAGACACTAAAAAAACATTTTAAACAGCAGAAAAACACCTGGATTTACCCATGGTTGGCTTTGTTTCATCACTCAAACTTTGCCCTTGTGACCAAACTATGCCAGCCTTGTGTAAATCCAGAATTACCCACACCCAGCTGTGGGTTATTGCTATAATACTTAATAAGGGATCAAATAACTAGTAGATTATAATACAAAGTACCTGTGACTGTTCCCAAGACTAAGGGATATCCACTAACCTCTGTTATAGTTTCTTGATGGTAGTTCCAAGTCACAGCACTTTTGGGTAGCAGTTTCAAACTGGTCATTTGCCTTTTGTAATTTTGTATAAAGAACTTTGCTCTCAAACATATGAAATTTAGTGCATTGAGAACTGTTTTTCATAAAGTCACAGACATATTGTCTAAATTAACAGCAAACTCTTGAATAGATTCCTTAATTGCTGAGGTAGCTGCCACAGTAGTATAGTTATTGCACTTGTGTTATTTTGCAGATGATGTTGCCTTTTTTGGTTTGACTGACTATGGTCTCCAGTCAAGGGAGCCCGCAGGATTTTTTGCAGGGGGGGGCAAACCCAGAGCCCCACCCACATAGCTCACCCCACCCCCTGCCAACACAGCCCCACCCAAGTCCACCCACCCCAAGCCCCGCCCACACAGCCATTCCAGTGTCCCATTACTTGGCTATTTCTCCCCATTTACTGTAGACACTGTTCAAATCTGTGTGCATACTGTTTTATGCTTTAGTTCTACAATGATTACAGGCAGTTGGATTTAATTTACAACTTTTATTTCAAACATTATAGCCCAAACACTGAGACATTTACTAAACCTAAACAAAGCAATAGTCTTAGAATGAAAACAGACTTGGCATTAAAGCTTCTCTACTTTTGAAACTCACATTCAATGAAACAGCATTGAAACCCACATTCAAAGAAAATGCATCTGGCCAGTGGCAGGTTATTTACCTTTGGACTGTTTTCAAGCAATAGGCTCCTTGCACACCGTTAGGGCTATGCAAAAGTTATTTTATTTACCTGATTGTATTAATTATAATTATATAATTGAATTATATCCCTTGTATTATACAGCAACACTTGTTTGAGTGTCTCTGCCGAAGTAAAAGTAATTTGAATAATTCCACATTAAAGATATCTGAAACTAATGAAGATCTTGTTGCTAGAAAACTGTATATTTCAGTGTTTCATGTACAAATTCAGTGCCTGCTGCCGTCAAAGAATAAATTGCCTATGTTAAATTAAAAAAAATGGTAAGCTGGTATATTGCAATAGAAAATGGATGACAAGCTGAAAAACAGGTTCATAGTTATCAGGTATCTCATCCAAAGGAGGACATCCTGAGGACTGCAGCATACAAATGTATATGCTGTAGGAATAGAACCTCAAGCCTTTACATTAAGATGCAAGTATTCTACTTGTGGTGCTACTAACATAGCTTTAAAGCTTTATACCACAATAGAGATACCATTTGCTAAACAAAACAGTTGCACATTGTAAATAGACTTGGCATGAGCAGCAGTGAACTTAGCTTCCCTTAAAACTCACAGTTCCTTGAAAATGCAATTGAAAATTCCACCTGCTAACTCTAACGTGGGCATTTCACTTTCTCTCTCTCACAAACATACCACACCCCTCAAGGCCTCAACCTTAGTGCAAGAAATCTTGACAAAGCCTAAAATAAATAGGGACAGATTATAAATATGGCTCTCATAAACTTAGAAAATTGCAAGAGTAACAGGATTTGTGTTAGTATGCATTTTTCTAAATGACATGACATCTAAAACTGAAATGTCTCATTATTTAGCAACTTCAGATTTTTGCCCCATATTCCTCCTAAAAGGATTGGACAGCTGAGGGGTATGCTACCTCCCTCTTATACACACACAAAATAATTCTGGTCAGACTTGAATTAGTTCTGGGAAGGTTGCACTGAACGGCACCGTGCTTGATCTGAAGTGGGTGAAATCCTGGTAGCTAGTGATAACTGATCTGCAGCTCAGCAATGTGGAGCATTAAAGCATTTTTAGCAGAGCATTGTTTCATCACTACCTATTGTGTTTGCACATAAGCTGTAGTTATTTCAAACATTTGCCTTTTTTGATTGCTACAGAGTACATTTACCCACCAGAGCTATTGTGTTTTGACTTCAGTGTGGAGCTAGTTGTTGCAGGGCTTGGCTTTTAAGTAAGGTAGCAATGCTTATTTACCATATACCATTATAGCCACCCAACTACAAGTGTTTTAACACACAGACACTGCTATAAGACACTGGTCTCCAATAAAATGTAATGAGCTTCTGAAAATACTGTAATCCTGTCCTTTTATTACAAATACTGTCATATGCATTTCAATACCCAAGGCTTATACATTATCTAGTCATGTAAATATTCTCTGCATGGCAACAACGAAAAGGCTTTCAATGCTGGTAATTCTTTAACAATATGCTTACTAAAGCTTACTTGCATCTTACAATGTCCGACAAGCTTACTAAAGCTTACTTGCATCTTACAATCTCCGACAAGCTTACCTGATGTTCATTAAACCATGGCTACTTAAACAGAGCAACAGGGCACTGTGACAGCATGCAGTTCCTGAATAATAAGAAGCATAAATCAACAGTATAAAAATCTGATAGAAAACCAGAACATTTTGCAAAATCAAGGACAGATGAAAAGCCACGGTCGTATTTATGATCTACCTTGGATGGGGGAATACTCTGCACACTTATACTGCATAACTGCTCCTTGCCTTCCTTGGACACATCCAGAGCCACTACAATGGGGGGTGGGGTGCAATAAGTATGTCATAATTTGAAATGTCTCTGGCTGACAGTGATGGCTCTGACACTCATACCTCTCAACTTCAGAGCAAGAAATCTGGCCAAAGCCATACATAGAACTAGAAGTGGGACACGGGCCCAAAAATAAGGCCAATTTTTAAATATTGCTCTTATTAACTTAAATAGAACAGGTAGAACTTGCATTAGTACAAATTTTCTGAAGGGTATAAAATCTGAAAGTCAAATGTCTGCCATTATTTTCTAACTTCAATCTTTAATGATTTGCCACTAATTTGCCAGAAAACCACAATTTTATGAAAAACGGACCAAAATGTGATGCAAAAATACCTGTCAAAAAAGGGACACCTTTTTAATATTAACAGTTAACTTGAAGCAGCTAACAAAATAAGAGCATCCACATGCATTTCTGAAATAAAGGTAATCTATAACTGATCATTACAGTTATATATAATTGTAAACCCTCCACATTCTCTTCCAAAATTGCCATTTTGGAGGAGGGATTATTAGGGGAGAGCAACATTTTGAGCCAGAATTGGGGAAAATTGAGATGTTTGGATATTCCTAATCTACAAAGTGATTTGCACGTACCTCTCAACCTCTTAATGCAGGAAATCTGAACAAGGCCAAATATTGGGGAACATACAAACACTACTAAAAATTGCTCTTGTATAAACTTAAAGACAGTCTTGCATTAGCATGCATTTTTCTGAAGGTTATGACATCTGAAACTCAATGTCTGTCATTTAATGGCTTCATTCCTAAATGATTTGCTAGAAAACCACAAATTTTATGAGGAACAAACCAAAAATAAGCAGCAAATATCTATTAATTCTGCAAAGATATGGACAACTGAGAGGTATAGTTAACCGGAGCTGTCTGAGTTTGCTACCCCCCCCCTCACAAAATCATGGTCAAATGGAGCCTCCCCCCTGCAGCCATTCCAATGTCCCATTCCTTGGTTATTTTGCCCCATTTACCATAAACATTAGTGTGCATACTGCTTTACTTCTGTGATGATTTAGGATTTCATTTGAAAGTTTTATTTTGCATTTTACAGCACAAACCCTAATACATATCTGTTAAAGCAATGCAGTCTCACAATGAAAATAGACTAACATTAAAACTTCTCTGCCCTTGAAACTCACATGTATTGAAACAGCACTGAAACCCACTTTCAGAGAAAATACATTTTTGCCAATGGCAAATATTAACTCTGGGCTGTCTTCAAAATCATAGGCCCCTCGAACATAACATACACATGCTCTTTGATACACCTTCCTGACTGTATTACATTATATTCCTTGTACAATACAGTACAGTTGTTAAAGGGCATTTTAAATTTATTGTTTTGAACATTTTTCCAGTAAACAATGAAACAAAAAGCATCCACCAATGACAAAACTGCCCAATTCAGAACATTTCCATCATAAAAAGTCTACTCAAGTCCAACAGTATCAGTAAAAAATATACACAATCTCTGAAGTCGTAAAATCCACATTGAAGAAATTTGTAACTAATAAAGAGGTTGCTGCTAGCAAACACTTTACATGTCATTGTTTAATCTACAAATAAAGTGCCCGTTACCCTTGAAGAATAAATTGCCTTTGTTGCATGCAATAAAAAAATGAAAAGCTAGTAATACCGCAATAGAGAATGGATAGCAAACTGTTAGCAAGTTCATAGTTACTAGGTATCTTTGCCAAAAGGACTGCAGCATCCTCCCCCTTTACAACACAATACAGCATCAGCAATGCATTTACCTACTGTGGGAGTAGAACCCACAGCCTTCAGCATCTAAAGCAAGTACACTATATGTTGTGCTATTAACAATGCAAGCAGATTAAACATAAGCAGCACTAAACTTTTGCTCCCCTGCAGCTCTCAGCTCCTTGTAAAATCTACTCGACACTCAGCTGTATCTCTGAACTTTGCAGCACAAGAAATCTGGAAAAAGCCAAAATTTATTGGGGGGGGGGGGGCAAAAGGCCAAAACACAGGGACACATTTTAAACATTGCTTGTATAATGTTTGAAAGTTGCTAGAATAAAATGCTGCGTTACCACCATACATTTCACTGCCACGTCTTGAACCCAGGGGACCTCGTGCAAAACAGTCAGAGCAACATACCACTATGCCAAATCAGCTGTTTTGTGAAAGAGGAAGACTGAAACTTTACCATTTAGTGAATTCAGTTCTCACCATAGCATAGCTGTCAACCTCTTAGCACAAAATGCCTGAACAAAGCCAATAATGGGTGACTACAACCACCAAACATTCAGTGAATTCAGTTCTCACCATAGCTCTCAACCTCTTAGCAAATAACACCAGGACAAAGCCAGTAATGGGAGAATATAGCCCCCAAACATATTCAGTGAAATCAGTTCTTACCATAGCTCTCAACATTAGCAAAAAACCTGGATGAAGCCAATAAATACCTGAACAAAGCCAATACTGGGTGAATACAGCCCCCAAACATATTCAGTGAATTCAGTTCTTACCATAACTCTCAACCCTAGCACAAAACCTGGATGAAGCCAATAATGGGGGGAATACAGTCCCAAACACTACCTGAACAAAGCCAATACTGGGTGAATACAGCCCCCAAACATATTCAGTGAATTCAGTTCTTACCATAACTCTCAACCCTAGCACAAAACCTGGATGAAGCCAATAATGGGGGGAATACAGTCCCAAACACAGGGATACATTTCAAATATCCATCTTGTACACTTAGAAAATTGCTAGAATAAAAGCTTTTGTTACCATGCACTTTCTGAAGAATATGAAGTCTGATATTGAAATGTGTCCATTTTTTTAACATTTGTTAACCAGGAAACTCTGACTTTGAAAAGAAAAGCTAATTTTTAGCAGAGGCCCAGGGAGAAACACTCCAGACAGCCAAGAATAAAACCAGAGAACATGTAGCTGTCAGGCAACAAGGACACAAATGCAGAAACCACATATTTTATGAGGAACAGAAAAAGTATGAGGGAAAATCCTTGCAATATTTTTACAAATGGTGGTGGGTAGGGAATTCAGGCTCTTGCCACTTGGGCCCAAGTTACAGGGTTCAAGCCTTATTCTCTACCCACCACCATGTACACCTGGGGCATTTCACACACACACACACACACACACACACACACACACACACACACACACACACACACACACACACACACACTTTCAGGTCCCATCTTCTGTTCGTTTCAGTTCCTGCTCGAATCATCCCACTTGCAAAACCGTCCATGTGAGTTCCCACTCACAAACTTCTAAATATGAGCGAGAGCAATGATGTCAGCATGCCCGCGACTGGACTGTTAGCGCAGACTTCTTTCTTCTTAAAGAAGAACTCACGTAAAAAAAAAAAAAAAAAACTTTTTTTGAAATTATCTAGTCAGCCAATTCCAGGGGGGTGCAAATGCACCCTCTTGCTCCTGCCTGCGGGCACCCTTGTCTCCAGTGTACACTGCACCAATTCAATGCTGAGTATGACACAGATGTGATGAAAAGCAGTACTAATGAATCAGAATTTGTGGTTTTCTCCCTAGGCGAGGGGAGGGCAGCTGCCTCTGGTAGAGGAGATTAAGTATCTTGAGGCCTTATTTACAGGTAAGACTAGAAGGGACTGAACGATTGACCAGGTGATGGGCATTGTGGCAGCAGTACTGTAGGCATTGTACTGGACTGTACTTACAAAGCGAGAGCTGCATTATAGGAAGACGTTCTCAACTTACTGGACAGTCTATGTTCCTTTCCTCACCTCCTCACCTATTGTCATGCACTTTGAAAAATGACTGAAAGCATGAGATTGCACATAGAAGTAGAAGTAAGGTACACTCATGGGAGTTACTTGACTTACACTAAGTGTCAAAAATGAGGAGGTCAACAAAAATGTATGAATACAACCATTGCTTCTCCATGTTGAAAGGAGTCAGCTGAGGTAGTTTAGGTAACCTGAGTGGGTGCCTAAACCACTGAGTGTGGGAATGGAGCTGAGCACAGCCGCTCCTGCAAAAACACTTTTAAACATGTCTTTTTCAATCCATTTCCATGACAGCCACAATTGGTGGTGGCAGAAAAAGACTTAGAAAGTGTCTATGGGAAGCTTACTGTTGACGGGTAGATGTAGGTCCAAATATGATGTACAAATACATCAGAAATGCAAAAATGGTGTAATATGCATATAAGGGAAAATGTTACGTTTTTATTCTCAGATTTGCAAACACAAACCAAACATTTTTAAATATTTTTGGGCTGTGGAGAGACAGAGTAGTAAAACTGCAAACTGGAACTGAAAATCTGTTACCTAGAGTCCCAAATCTTTCACTTGAGAGAGTCTGATTAGCAGGTAACAGTTGGCTTTGTCTATATTTATTGTTACTATAAAGAAATCTCATTCTATCGACATAGTACGGTCTTTAGAGTTATTATCCTGAATGTTTTTTTTTTTTTATATTATAAACTGATTCTGATTTGCAAGACCTACTCCAGTCTTCAATTCTTTTCTTTCTTGAGAACCAGATGCAGTCTGGAATTAAAGCCTTTGTCTTTATTTTCTGAATAGTTACTAGACTAACCCAAATGAATCTGCACCTAGAAATGTTTTTGTTTGTTTTTGTGAAGAGACTATGGTGACATAGAAAGTTCTGCAAACTCTCTGCAATAGTCTGTGCAATAGTCTAAGTAAACTATGTAGAAAGCCCCCCTTGAATGTAGTAATATATTTTTAATGTGAGATATTAAACTGAAAAATGCTTCATAAGGGAGCTGTGTGAAAGAGACGACCATAAGTTCCATGCTGAATTCATATTGATTTCCACTGTTGCTGGTGCTGCTGGGTCTTCTTCTGATACAAAGGTGAGAATGAAGCTGGAGCTTGCTTCTGTTTGTGATAGCTCTGTCCCATAAACTGCTGTCTTATAGAATATTGTGGAGTAGGCTCATGGAAAAGCTTCATAACAGCACTTTGAAGTCTTTTCATTTCTTCTCCAAAATATTTTAAAATCTCATGAGCTGACTTACTAAACAAGAAATTCATTAATACTGAAGAATCCAGAAGCTGGGGCTTCTGCCATCTGTAATAGGCTCATGCAAAAGCCAAGCATTGTCTTCTTAAGGAAGCTCCAGTGGTTGAACCTCTGGCAGCTGAATTCACAGCATAGTAAATGCACTTCAGCATGTAGGTACCTATATTATATGCTGTTTTCCCTTTTTTATTGTTATCAGACAGAGAGAGAGAGAGAGAGAGAGAAAGAGAGAAAGAGAGTGCGCGAGAATGAGACCCTGCATATTCTAATGAGAATGGAACCCTCGAGCATTAGCATTTGAGATAAGTAACCAAGGGCCCTTATCAAATTTTGAAAGAACTGCAAACTACTTTTGTTATATTTGTTCAAAATTCTGTACCTTCTATTAAAAAAAAGTGTGGGACACTAAGAGCAAAGCCTTCTTTTGGTATTGATTGTTCCACAGGGAACTAGTAGCAGTATCAACCTTATGATTATTAAACAATTCCATCCTGTCTGTGGATTCCTCACACAGCCCATCAAATGCCTGAGTGACTGGGTGCTTCAAATTTGTATCTGATAGATCATTACATGTGTAAAATAATGGAGGAGTGGGCTACTTTATGCCTCATCATTTCACAGTATCTCTGTTTAGGAGATGAGGTATCCTTGATGAGATGACAACAGCAACAAAAAAAAAATCACTCATCTTGTATATTATTGTTTCATCAAAACTATATCTTCAGGGGAAAGCACAGAAGATGGCAAGAAAGTGCTATCATGGTCAGAACCTGAACCCATCAGAAAAAATGTTTACCTTGTACAAAATTCTTTATCTTAGGGGATAGAAGAAAGATATTTTGTTATTTTTCTTCTGTCCTCCTTCACTAGTCATAGCGAAGATGAAGGGGTAAGCTCCATATTGTAATTCTGTGATTCTTCTGCAAGTACCAAAACTTTGAAATGAAAATACAGGAAAACAACGAATGTCAGAAATTTATATTCTCCTCCAAAGATTTTTTTTGCACAGGCCAAGCCTCCTGCACCCACTAAAGTAGGAAGGCTGCAGCCCCCACACACTTATATATTCTACCTTCAAGACCATCATAACCAGGAAAAATGGAATACTCCAAGACATAAATCAGTCTTGGGCTTGGTATATGTAAGCCAACATTTTCGCTCATTGTCTCGTTATTGTGGTACTTACACTAACGAGTCTCAAAATTAGAAATTATTAAAGGGACAATCTGCTCTGAAACCGCAGACAACCTAGGTGGGCCCTGCATCAGTCCAGGCAAAGACTGTTGTCATTATGCTCTTTGTTGCTGACAAAGTATTCTCTTGGAATGAGTGTTCTCTTGGAAAACTTTCTAGTTAAAAAGGAGAGAGCTGTTTTTGCAATTGTAGCTACAGATTTCTTACACAGCAGTAGCCAGCATGTTGCATGCATGTGACTATGTGTGTGCACAAGACCAATATAGCATTGCTATGAGAATAAATGTGAGCCACAATATGGGAGGAAGAGTGTAAGAAAATGAGAAAGGGGGATAGTAGGAAGAGGAAGATACAGGACAAAAAGAAGGTTAGTGTGGGAGAGGGGAGGGGTAGGAAGGCTATACATTTTGTTTTTGTGACAGGTGCCCAGTTTTTGTTTTTCAAGAATAATCAGACAGTTAGAAATCACTTCTGAAACTTTACCAGTAACTTGATGAGCGCAGAGCAATTACTTTGCACATTGAGTAGGATTGAGCAGCTAATTTGCAAGTTGAGAAGCACTGTCCCTTGAATTTAGTATTACATAGCCTAGTCTAGTCTCTAGCCTCAAATGTACCCTTAGTCAACCCACTATTAGCCCCTTCTGTACAGCATCATTGTAGCTCACCCAATAAAGGACCTGACGTCAAGGATATGCACTTCCCAGTTTCTCTACAGCCAGTTTGATGGATATGGGGAATATTGAGACAATGTAGCAATTGCTTAATGTTCACTGACAGCCATTTAATCCTGAAAGAAACAAATACAGTATGCAAGAGATATAGAAACACAATGTCTGTGGAGGCAAAACTCTTGCATGCACAACACTTATAATAATAATCTGCTTGTTGGAGACAGAAGCACTACACCCACCACACCTAGTGTGTGCCCCACACATAGACCTACTTATGCTGAGGCACTTAACTGCAATCTTCCTAAACTTTGAGGACCTCCCAGACATTCCATCTGCAAATACTATCCTCAGCAAATCCAAAAGCACTCAACAGAAACAACACCTAATACTGTACATGCAGCCACACCCAGTGGAGCCTCAAATCCCAAGCCCATAAGACAAGTCAATACACTACCTAGGACTCTAATCATAGGGGACTCCATTGTATGATATACTGGTACTCCACTCACCAGACTGTACAAGGAGAAAATAATGGTCCGTTAACTATCAGAAGCCAGAGTCTGCCAAGTTACGCATGTACTCAAGTCATTGCACCACAGGTACCAATACGACTCAATCATAGTCCAAGTATGTGTAAATGACCTCAGACATATCTCCCTGGACTATATGCAGAGACATTAGGGAGGTCTCAGACTATGTGTCACATGCTGGCATATGCCTAGCACTGAGCAGCATTCTATCTTCACCAGGGATGATACCACAATATGAACAAAAGATGATTGACTTCAATAATTGGCTAAGTTTCTGGTGTCATTCTAGGTGGATACAATATTTGTCAGCATAAGAGGACATTGCACTTGTCCTCTCTAGGTTTTGGAATACTGGCTAAAGCACTCTGCTCCTCCATACAGACTTTTTTTAGGCAATGCCAAATTGACAAACATAGCAAAATCTACTCAATGAAATCTAAAGATGTTATTACTCAATGCCAGAAGACTAAACAAGAAGCTGTACTCATTCTAAACTCTCTTCACCTTGGAGAATACAGACATCTGTTGCAGTTACCGAGACATGGTTTAAAGCCACAAAGAGAACCTCGGCAGTGCAAGGCTTCAGTGCCTTCCACATATTTAGACCAGCAACTGCACAGAGACTAAACGTTGTGGTGTCTTGATCTACAAGCATACCTCTATGTTGGTTAAACAGGATGATGCACTGGAGTTCCTCCACATTCATATTAACATAGACAAAGGGGTATTATCTCCAAAAATTGGAACATTATTTTGGAGGACCAGTCTTTGGCCAAAGTGTTAGGACCTCATCCAACATTTACATATAGGAGAGGGGTCAACTTAAAGAACCTTGTCAAAAAGACAGTTGTTAAAATCACAAGGTCTAGTATGGGAATGTCAAAATGTGGGATATGCCCACAGTGTAAATACATCTTACCAAGTAACAAGGTGAACATCAATGGCAAAAATTATTCCATCAATGACAAATATAACTGTGAAAGTAAAAGTGTAGTGTACATTGCGTTGTGCAGGAGATGTCCCTCGTTTTACATTGGTAAAACGGAGAGGTCATTAAAGAAAAGAGTTTATGAACATCTTTATGCTATAGGGAGAAAGGACATGACCAATGCACTTGCCAGGCATATTTGTGAACATCCTGAGCACTCTTTTCTATTTTCTGTCATACAACAGGTAAAAACATGCCTTAGGGGAGGTCCATGGCAACTATGGCTTGATGAACAGGAAGTCCTATGGCAAATTAGAACACTTGCCCATTTACCCCCAGGGTTGAATGAGTATGCTTCTATTAAATGCATCCTCAAATTAAAAGCATTGAAGAGATGAGGTTGTTATCATGTTTATCATGCCTTTATTGTGACAACTTTTACATGGTTCTTGGATTAATTGAGAACTAGACAGATTTTTTTAATAAACATTTGGTTCCTCTCAACTATAATATTGCCATTAATAACAACAGTTACTATTGGTGACTATATTTATTAATTTTTATGATGCATTTTTCTTCAATTTTATTTTCATTTTCATTTTTATATTTATTTTTATTGTCAGTTTTATTTCTATAAACAACATGTGTGGATGCATTTATAAAGTCATTGGGTTTCCCTATATAAAATGCAGGATTAATCAATTGTATTGAATGGTCATATAACAACAATATATTTATATGCATTTTGGAGGGTAGACAGTAGCAGAATTTGAATTTATTCTATTTTATTTTATTCTATTTCATTTGTTCCATTTTCATTAACTTTAACATTTGTTAATAGTACAAGTGAACATTGTTTAGTTAATGATACCATTATATATACAGTTTTAAAATATTCAGTGTGTGGTTAAAGGTATTAGCCCTTTAAATGATTGTGTTGTAGGTAATGAAGTATTTACTTCAATTAATTATTTAATTGCTTTTAATTAGTTTGCTTATTATGTATAAAAAGTGGTGCTGTGGTTTTTTGTATTGTATATGTCTGAAGAAGGTGGAGGAATATCCTTAACCGAAAGCGCTAACATTAAACAGTCTGTGCTGTAGCTGCTTTGTTCGTTTTTACTCTTTTTTAACATAGACAAAGTCCCATACCATATCCTAACAAGCTATATGTCGTGCTCTATGTCCCATGAAATCAGTAGTTCATACTTAGACCTATTGGCGATATTCACTGTTCAAACAAACACCATACTCATGGAGGACATTAATTATCCCTCTTTAAACTGTGAATCTAACACAATCCCAAATGTGCAGGTGCAGAGATTCCTGGACTTTGTAAACACATACACATCTTGAACCAGTTAGTGCATACACCTACTACAGGTACAAACATATTGGACCTGGTACTCACAAATATGGGAGAATGCAGCCCCACCCATGTTATGTCATCTCTGGTAAGGTCGGACCTCAAAGCAGTCTCCTTAAAAGTAAGAATCAATTCTGCAACCTCATCAAACTCTGTACCAGTTATTATGTCCTCCAAGGCAAACTACCTTTTATTATGTGATAACATGTCAAAATTGCAAGCCCCTCCAAACTCAGACAATACAGCAGCCTATGGGGAATTATTCACAGAAGCTTTGTACAGCCATGTCAGTGATTACATTGAGGCTCCTGTGCCTACCAGAAGTAATATAATTAACCCAAAAAAAAAAAAAAAAACACCCCGGTGGAATCCAAAATTAAACAGGTTGTACAACAAAAGAAAAAAAAAGTCATAGCTAAAATTAGGAAGTGTAAAATCAAAAAAGATAAAAATTCTCTCATCAGACTGAATAGGCAACTAAGATGACTAATTAAATCCAACAAAGCAAATTTTGAGGTAAAGATAGTTTCTCAGGCCAAGGACAACCATAAAGTCTTTTTTGGCTATGTCTGAAACCTCAAAGGCAGCACACAGCAGTGTGCCAAACTGTTGGAAAATGGAGCCATACTCAGGGAAGCAGGAGACATAGGAAATCTTCTGGCAGACATATTCAGCTGCAACTTTACCTGCCCCCCTGGAAATACCACCTAACATAACCAAACCACTCAAACTATCAGAAGGGAGCAAGTCTTAGATGCGCTCTTTAAGGTCAAGAATACAGCTTAGATGGGCCCAAGTAATATCCCAAGATGCCTCCTAAATAGCCTGAAATATGACCTAGAAGTGCCACTTGAGCCACTGTTCAATCATATAGTCCACACAGGTTTCATGCCATGGAAATGGAGTACTGCAGCAGTCATTCCTCTGCCCAAGGGCAGGCCATCAGATCCCAGGAACTACAGACCCTACAACACATCTGCTCTTCAGACTTCATCTAGTCAAATACACGCTTGCCTGTACTGGAAATTCGTTTTTAACACACACCCTAGACTGAGTTGTCCATGGACTCTGAGGACTACTTACTGAGTTGGTCACTGTCTCTTCTCTTGACCAGAAGGTTACACTGTATATACCAGTGACTTAGTCTTCCTAGCTAACAGATTTCTGCATTCAGGAAATGAAAGAAAACCTGTTCTGTTTGGTACCTCTCTGCTATTTGCTTTGTATTGGCTAGAAACTGATTATTCTCTATTATAATTTGACCTGAGGGTCAAACCCAGCATAAATAACTCCAAAACTACACCCACTGGCTTTAATATAATCTATAATGACAGTATACAGAGGAAAGGTGGTGATATTGCTTTAATATTTCCCAATAATTACCACATTTTCTGTAACAACAAACCAATACCAAACTTCACTTCATCAGAGCATCCTATAACTTTCCAGAAATTAAACAATTATAAACAAATATGTATTACTGTTCTTTACATTCCTCTTGGCAACAATACGGCTATACTGGAAGTGATCCTACATTGGATATCCATAACATTTCCACAAGAATAATACTACTAGGTGATGTGAATGTCAATTGGTTGGACATAAACTCTAACTCCCCTACATCTAGCATGGACTTACATGGTTTCACACAACTAATTAGTAGCCCCACACATTATAACAAGACATCAAATTCCCTATTAGACTGGATCTTAGTATCTGAGCTTAGCAAATACACCACCTCAGGTACAATGTCTGACTGTCTCAATGATCATCTCCAAATCTATAAACCATGGATCCCTAAATTAAGGAGAAACCAGTGGAATGGGAAACATCTGACAAGTTGCCATAAGAGGATACTTTGGACTCTTCCATAGGAAACCAGTTGAAAAGTTCAGTTGGAGTTGCACAGCAAGGGAAGGAACAGTAAGCTGTGGGAACTCTGACATAGTCAGTGTTGTGGAGTAATAGACAAGTAAGTTCCCATATGAAAGAACAACTGATGATACAGGATGAAACTGAAGAGAATGTGGCACAGAAAAATGCTATGAAACTTTCTACAGAATACCTGCAGGAAATGGAGAACAAAGAATGTGCCATCAGTTTAGAAGAACATGATCTTAGGAATAGAAATCAAACCAGAAGTAGATAAATGAGGCAGCAGCAACTGAATGTGCCAAAAAAAGAAAGAATATAAGGTGAAGGATCAGATGAGAAGGCAAGAGATGTAGAAAAGGCATAAATATAGTTGCTCAAGTATAGAAGACTCTTGGAAAACCTCATGTTGATCAGGATCAAATGCAGGAATGGTTAAGGAGAGGTGAATTTAAACCAAAAGACAAAAAAGTTAATATTGGCATCCCAAGCTAGTGGACTATGTACACATTGGTTTACAAAGTCCATTGAACATGTGAGAGAAACAGACAAATGTAGGTTTTGTAAAACAGAATTGGAAACAGTCACATATCTTGTTGCTGGTTGTGATATACTAATGGCAGAAGGACTGTATACTGAAAGGCATAATAATGTGGCAGGACTGTTGCATTGGATATTGTGCAAACTTTATAATATTGAAGTAGCTGAAAAACACTGGAAACATGAACCACAAAGCATTATAGAAAATTATGAAGTTCATATCACATGGAATCACCCATTACCAACAGTTCAAAGAATAGGAGCAAGAAAACCAGATATAGCAGTCCCTGAAAAGAAGACAAAAGTAGCATTGATCATTGAAATTGCTATACCCAGTGACTACATTGTCTTATATATAGAGAAACACAAAATCATAAAGTACCAGGATTTTCAGGCAGAAACAAGGACAGTGTGTAAGAAGGATACCCAGACAGTTCCAATAGTAGTAGGAGTAATGGGTCTTATAAAAAAGAATTTGCAATTGTACTTAGATATGTTACCAATGCATATAACTCCATACAAATTGCAGGAGTCATTACTGGCCACATTGTGGGTGCTATAAAGAGCACTTGTGGCTATCATCAAATCCTCTAAAGCTAACTATGAAAACAGAATTGCAGCAGATAGTAAAGACAACCACAAGGCCTTCTATAGTTATGTAAAAATCTCCACGGCAATACCCAGATTTGCTCTGAGCTACTGCACAATGTTATCTCCTATACTGGGCCAACAGATATTGCAAATATACTGGCGAACAGATTCAGTGCTAACTTTACTCCTCTCCCCCCCAAAGGACCAATCACAATACCAGTAGATTGCCAAGCACCCAGTATTACTGCTGTACAGGTTAAAACAGCAATGTCCAAGGCCAAGAATACAGCCTCTATGGGACCTGACAGTATCCCTGGCTGTGTTCTACATGAACTACAGAGTGAACTGGCACCTCACCTGTGTGCCCTGTTCAATCACAGCCTCACCTTAGACTTTGTCCCCACCAAATGGTGCACTGCTACAGTCATCCCTCTCCACAAAGGAGGAGTAACTACAGACCCCAGGAACTATCGCCTCATTAGCCTGACGAGTCTGATATGTAAAGCTATGGAATGCATCATCATGGACCTAATAATCAAGGATATAGGGAATCTCCAAACTCTGGATCCTACACAGTTTGGTTTTGGCATTGAGCTTAAGGCCATGGTTCTGATCATGCCTACTCAACTTGGTTGACTTCTTTGAGTCAGTCACCAGAGCTGTGGATGAAGGTAAGGTGGTTCATACAGCCTACCTTGATCTGGCCAAGGCCTTTGACACCATTCCCCACTCAGGAATCATAGAAAAACTTACTAAGCTAGGCTTCAACCCCTATATCACTAGGTGGGTTGCAAACTGGTTCACAGATAGAACCCACAGTGTGAAAGTAGCTGACTCCAAGTCAGACTACCAACCAGTCATGAGTGGAGTCCCACAGGGTTTGTTCCTGGGTCCTCTCCTGTTTGGTATCTACTTCTCTGAAGTCCAGGCCAACACGAAGGGACTCTGGCTGACAAAGTTCTCAGATGATTGCAAGTTGGGAGCTATTATTAACTCCCCAAGTGATGCTGACATCCTACAGAAAAGCCTCAATGAGACCAACGACTGGTGTCAGAACCATGGCCTTAAGCTCAATGCCAAAAAATGTGTCTTCATCCCCTTTGGGAAAAACCTGGTTCCCTTGAATTACCACATTGATGATAGTCCACTGAACACAGAAGGCATTATAAGAGATCTGGGAACACAGGTTGACAGTAACCTCTCTTTTGACCACCATGTTGCCACTGTGATCGAAAGTCCTTCTATGTGGCACATCTCATTAATAAGGGTTTTGCATCCAGGGAAAAAGAGGTCATTGTCTCTCTCTACTTCTTCCCTCATTAGGCCAATCATCGAGTACAATGCTCCATTTGGCATGTACCTCACTAGACACCTGCAGCAACTGGAGAGGCTGCAAAAGTACCTCACAAAGAGGATCCTAGGCCTTAAACACTTGTCCTATATGGACAGACTCAAAAAACTCCAGCTATTCTCTGTCTCATATCGCCTAGTTAGAGGCGATCTCTGCTTGACTTACAAAGCTATGTCTATCCCAGCTCTGTTAGAAATGCTACATCTAAAGAAATCACATGCTCCAGAGACCTCAACCTCACTACCACAATTAACAACATGCTGGAGGGACAGGTTCATAACCCAGAGACTGCCCATGCTATAGAATAGACTTCCCATACATGTCAAGCAGAGCACCTCACTGGCCCTCTTCAAGAGAAATCTTGATGAGTGGATGGAAAATAGAAAATTCACCCCAGGGATCACTCTAGTCGCTCTACTCGACAGAGGCACTAGGAACTAAGGTTGGGTGGCATGATGCCAGAGTATTTCTATGGGCTAGGCTTGTAAAAGCTCCAGGGCCATTAGCCTAGTACACACCTATGAACCTATAAGAATGAAACAATACTAATTTCATGAACTTTAATCATACTTTGACTTAGAAATGGAGTCTATTTACGTCATGGTATTAGAAACCCAAAAGACTTGGAGAAATTATAAAAACAGACACCTCATACATCCACTTAAGCAGCATGCTTATAAAACGGCATGCAACCTTCTCAAGTTTAACCCAGAGATGTTCATTACTACACTGTGATCTATTAACTGGAACTTCCTAAAACTCCTCCTCTTAGATGATGCTGTAAATGAATTCAGTACAGCTTTCCTGAATATCCTAAACAGCCTTGCACCTCCTAGAAGGAAGAGAATGAAAACAAAAAATACAATTTGGCTGTCCAAAAACTGCAATGCAGTTCTACTCTTACTTTATAGATAACATATCATCTCTAACCAAGGATTCCCCAACATCTAATTCTTTGCAAATGCAGGATAAAGAAAAATCATGGAAAGAATGGCAAAAATATAAAACACCACAATATCTTGAAAACTTCAGAATGCTTCACGATCGTACTAAAAAGCAAATTAATGAAGACAAAAAAACTACACTATAATACGTTTCAGAATAATAGTAAACACAACCCTAAAAAATTCTGGAAAGCCATTAAAGAAATTTGGCATCATGGCCATAAATTCAACCCTAAACCATATTTCAATAACTAGTCATTTGAAACTGCAATAGAATTCAACTCTTATTTTATAAATAGTATGACATCTCTAACCAAGGATTCCCCAACAACTAATACTAACCCTGCCAAGCAGCCACATATCACTTCATCCACTTTCACCTTCAAACCCGTGCCTACATCCTATATAAAACTAATCTTAAACAAACTCAAACCATGCTGTACTTCAGCTGATGACCCTCCAGGTGAATGCCTTAAAAGAGCAGTTGATAGCATTGCCTTCTCTATTTCAATATTTATAAATAGGTCAATCCAGGAATCCCATGTTCCCTCTCTCTGGAAAAAGTCACACATTATCCCTTTGCAGAAAGGAGGAAATTCAACAGACATTACTAACTTTAGGCTTATAGCAGTCTTATCCCCCTCCAAAATACTTGAAAAATGTATTCAAAAACAATTGTTAAACTATCTCCTACAGAAAGAACACCTGTCCCCACACAACACGGCTTCTGTCCTTCCCATAGTACTGACACTGCACTTCTATCATAAATAGATACAGTCAATAAAGCTAGAGATAATGGCAAACTAGTCTCCTTCTTATTTTTAGACTTGAACATTAAAAATGACAACCACCACAAAGTAAAGTCCAAGGTTTAATCACTCAAACAGCATAAAACGACATAAAATCAGAACAGCAACAATGATGTGTAAGCGCTTTCAGGCTAATACTCTTCTTCAGACAATTAACTAAAAAATCTAGCAGTTTAAATAGTAAATAGCAACCAATTAAAATCAGTAATTTATCCACCTTTTCTTTAGGGCTGGCTTAATGGGAATGACATCATTCAGTCCTGGGAATCTATGTGCTGTTAACTCTATAATCCACCTTGCTTCCTGATACTCTGATCACCACTGAGTAGGCGATATGCGACAGAGTAAAGCTGGAGTTTTTTGAGACGGTCTGCATAGGGCATCTGTTTGAGGCCAGTAATCGTCTTTGTGAGGTATTTTTGTGGCCTTTCCAGTTGTTATAGATGTCTTGTGAGGTACATACCAAAAGGGGTGTTGTACTCTATAATGGGTCTAATGAGTAATGAGTAGAGGGGAACAATGACCTCTTTTTTCCTGGATGAGAAACCTTTTGTGATGAGGTGTGCCACGTAGATGGATTTCCTGACTACTGTGGTGATGTGATTATCAAAGGAGAGACTACTGTCCACCTGTGTCCCAAGGTCTCTTATCACACTTTTGGTGTTAAGTAGACTACCACCTATGTGGTAGTTCATGGGTACAGAGTTTTTATCAAAAGGGATGACAATGCACTTTTTGGCATTGAGCTTGAGGCCATGGCTCTGACACCAGGCATCTGTCTCAGTGAGGCCCTTTTGTAGGATGTCCACATCATTAGGGGTTTTGATTATGGCTCCTAGGTTGTAGTCATCTGTGAACTTTGTTAGCCAAAGACCTTCTGTGTTAGCCTGTGCTTCAGAGAAGTAGATACCAAACAGGAGAGGACCTAGGACTGAACCCTGTGGTACTCCACTTGTCACTGGTCTGAAGTTGGATTTAGAGTCTGCTACTTTCACAGTGTGAGTTCTGTCAATGAGCCAGTTGTCAACCCATCTTGTGACATAGGGATTTATACCTAGTTTAGTGAGTTTATCTCTACTTCCAGAGTGGGGGATGGTGTTGAAAGCCTTGGCAAGATCTAGATAGGCTGTGTGAACCACATTACCCTCATCTACGGCTTTGGTGACCGCTTCAAAGAAGTCTATCAGGTTTAGGAGATATGATCTGCATTTTATAAACCGAACTGGGTGGGGTCCAGAGTTTGGAGATTACCAGTGTCATTGTTTATAAGTTCCATGATGATACGTTCCATAGCCTTGCAGATCAGGCTCGTCATGCTAATAGGGTAGTAGTTCCCGGGGTCTGTGGTGGCTCCCCCTTTGTGGAGTGGGATATCCGTTGCTGTGCACCATTCAGTGGGCACAAAGTCTGAGGTGAGGCTATGATTGAACATGGTACTTAGGTGGGGTGTCAGTTCATTCTGTAGTTCATGTAGAACGCAGCCTGGGATGTTGTCAGGTCCCATGGATGCTGCGTTCTTGCCTTTGGAGAGTGTGTTTTTTACTGTGCAGCTGTGATTACAGTAACTTTGTATTCTTCCAGTATAGAGATGGGCACTTTAGGGGATGAGAGAGGGGTAAGGTTAGCACTGAACCTATCTGCCAGGATTATGGCAATATCAGTTGGTTCTGTATATTTAGTGCCATTGTGCTGTAACTCAGAGCAGATCTGAGTGTTGCCATTGAGATTCTTGACATAGCTATAGAATGCTTTGTGGCTGTCTTTAGAATCAGTGGCGATTTTGTTTTCATAACTAGCTTTGGAGGATTTTATGAGGGATCTCAGCTTCATACTGAGGCTGACCACGGAGTTCCTCCAATCATGGGATTTTACTCTTTTTGACAACAGTTTCTTTCTTCTGTTGTAGATTTGTTTGTTTATAGCAGGGGACCACCAGATTGGCTTCCTTTTTTTGGAGGATAGCATCTTGGTTCTGTTAGGGATTGCATGATCCATGCACTCGTGTAAGTGCTTATAAAGTGCAATTGTATTGGATTCAGCAGTCGTACCTCTATTGTCCATCAGCATGGGTGTCATAAGTTTGCCACTTATGTCTTAAGAAGCGTGAAGTTGGCTTTGGAGAAATTTTTTTATGGTGGTTTCCCTAATGGGGGATGGGGGTTGGATGTGGATGTCCAGGGTGATTTTCTTGTGGTCGGATCTGACCAACAAGGAACTGACCTCTGATGTGGAACACCAGTTGCCCATGTTGGTAATGACCAGGTCTAGGATATTGTTGCCCCTGGTGGGGGTGTGGATAAGTTGATCCAAGGCATTGGAATTTATGAATTCCAGAAAACGTTGAGCACAAGTGTTGGTACAAGAGTAGTTTTCCCAGTTAATAGTGGGGTAGTTGAAATCACCCATTATTAGGGTGTTAGTTTGTACCCTAATATTTTCAAGTGTATGAAGAAATGAGGAGTGGGAATCCTGGGTCATGGTGGGGGATCTGTAGCAAGCTACAATTTGGATTGTGGTCTTGCCCAGAGTTAGTTGCACTTGGATAATCTCGGATGCATTATGCTGAGCAACTAGCCTGGAGGTGTGGATATCCTTAATGAATAAGGACACACCTCCGCCTTTAGTGTTTTGGTCCAGATTAGGTGGCCGAAAGGTATGGGATGAATTATAACCTGGTAATGCAGGGGTGCTCTCTGGAGCCTTGAACCAGGTCTCTGTCACTGCACAGATGTCGATGTTCCCCATTTTAAGGAGTGCCTCGAGTGAATGCATTTTGAGGTTTAGACTTCTAGCATTGAGTAGCATTATCCTCAGATTTTGCTTGCTTGTACCTGTTACAGTGGTGAATTTGTCATTTGAACCTTGCCTAAAAAAGGCACTATAGGGGTGGCAAGAGCCTTAGCCAGTATCCGGAATCCCAAGGGCGACAGGTACAGGCCATCTCTGGGAAAGCATCGTGGTCTGTCGATCATGTGATCCCAGGCAGGCAGATACTGGATCCCCTTTGAATGACACCAGAAGCTTAGCCAACTGCTGAAGTCAATTATTTTGTCCTTGTACTATAGTATTATTCTGGGTGATGGCAGGATGCTACTCAGGGCTAGGGTCATACCTGTCTGGGCTACAAGATTGGAGAGCTCCTCCATGTCACTTTTCATGTAGTCCAGGGAGGTACATCTCAGGTCATTCACACCAACATGGACAATGACAGAGTCATATTTGTACTTGTTGTGGAGTGACCTGAGTGTGTGCATTATAATTAATATGAAGTAGCTCCTTATATG